>NW_026731821.1:0-212500 GCF_028476545.2 Physella acuta
AATTTGTTATCTACGTGTATATGTAATGTATTAAATTTATTATTTATGTGTATGTATGTATACATTGTTATCGTGTATATGTAATGTATAAATTTGTTATCTACGTGTATATGTAATGTATTAAATTTGTTATCTACGTGTATATGTAATGTATTAAATTTGTTATCTACGTGTATATGTAATGTATTAAATTTGTTATCTACGTGTATATGTAATGTATTAAATTTGTTATTTATGTATATGTAATGTATTAAATTTGTTATCTACGTGTATATGTAATGTATTAAATTTGTTATTTATGTATATGTAATGTATTAAATTTGTTATCTACGTGTATATGTAATGTATTAAATTTATTATTTATGTGTATATGTAATGTATTAAATTTGTTATCTACGTGTATATGTAATGTATTAAATTTGTTATCTACGTGTATATGTAATGTATTAAATTTGTTAGTTATGTATATGTAATGTATTAAATTTGTTATCTACGTGTATATGTAATGTATTAAATTTGTTATTTATGTATATGTAATGTATTAAATTTGTTATCTACGTGTATATGTAATGTATTAAATTTATTATTTATGTGTATATGTAATGTATTAAATTTGTTATCTACGTGTATATGTAATGTATTAAATTTGTTATCTACGTGTATATGTAATGTATTAAATTTGTTATCTACGTGTATATGTAATGTATTAAATTTCTTATTTACGTGTATATGTAATGTATTAAATTTGTTATTTACGTGTACTTTTAATGTATTAAATTTGTTATTTACGTGTACTTACATGCAAATTGACATGTACCAAATGTTTCATTTATATGTATTAGCATTTTTTTTTCGTACACCAACTCACACAAACACTGAAAATATATGTTTCAAAGTATAAGTATATATATATAAATAAATATATATATATATATATATATATATATATATATATATATATATATATATATATATATATATATATATATATTATATATATAATTAGGTAGTTATAAAAGTAGTTTTGGAAAGTATAGCATTAAATTGTGGATTAAAAGGCAATATTTCCATACCAAATATAATATTAAAATGATTTGTATTTATTTACTTTCCAAAGCTGATGGTTGTTTTGACACTCCGCGCCTAAAGAACGGCTATTTTACTAACTCTGAGGGTAAAGTAGGTCAGCAGAGTCTTCTGATATGTGAAGACGGCTATGTCATTGATGGCCCTGAAACTATCTCATGTTTGAGAAATGAAAACAATAGCGCCCAATGGACAGAACACGGCATTTGCAAATGTGAGGTTCTTAATTTAGCTTTTTACTTTCTCGTATATACGAAGTAAAGAGAAAGTCTTGTAATCGTACAAAAAAAAAAGAAATCAAGATTTTTGCAAATGTCTGTGTGTCTGTGTGTGTGTGTGTGTCCGTGTGTAAACAAGATAACTTGAGTACCGTTACAGCTAGGTTGATGAAACTTCATATATAAGTATTTTATTAAAATCGTAGATCCGTATCAACTTTTGAGCGATTTCCGATAACCGGAAGTGGTACTTTTTCTACTTTGAATTTTTCAAAGCCTATAACTTAAGTACTATTTCAGATAGATAAATAAAATTTGATATGTAAGTAAAAGATGTAATTCTCTACCTTCTGTCAAATTGTGAGTAATTTCCGTTGACCGGAAGTACTTATTTACGCTATTTCCGATTTCTCAAAAAACGCATGTAAATTCATAAAATACTAATAATATTGCGCACTACTATGCACATCTTTATTTAGCGTTCACTTGGTGTGCATTTCTTTTTTCTACGAGATTATATTCTATTTTAAAAATTTGAGTATTTAAAATGGATTAAAAATCATGTCTAGAAGTCTATATCCCGAGTTGCCATCCCCCGTAGTGTTATATTAGAATATTCGAGAAAGTTTAGGGGAGATCACTCCCGGCTTATTTAGTTTGTGACAGCTCAGCTCTCTATTATGGGAATACAAAAAAACGTTGAGTTATTGATATTAGAATATTATATCGAGAATTATCGTATGATAAAAATTTGTTGACAGTTATAGTAGGTATAGTGAGAATGTATTGTAAGAGATTGAGACTGTTTTTTAGTTTAATAACTAATAAGTTTAATATTTATGATTTAAAAATAAGCTGATTACGTGGTATTTATTATATCTAAAATAAATGATCTAACTCTATTTTCACGTTCTGTTAGGTAAAAAATGTATTCAATAAGTAATATAAATAAAGTACGTAAATATAGAAGTTAAAATTTAGATGTATTGCGATTACATAGGGCTGATTTGTGTCACTCGAAAGCAAGTAGAGTAGATGATAAAATATAGAGCTTTGCACATCGTTGTAAACAAAAATCTACAATAGCTTCAAATACAGCGTTTAATATAACTTTGCTATCGTAATACTGGGTTTAGTTTATAGATTTGTTTATTGTTTTAATACACACATAAACTGAAATATACCATTCCTCTCTATATATAAATTTATATACAAATAGAGAATGAGATAGAGAGAACGGATGTATTGATACCTTAGGCCCAATTTTTAACGTAGGTCTAAATACAAGACTAAACAGAATTTAGACTATTTAGTCTGATTTCTTGCTTTCGATACATAAAACTTCTGTGTAAAACACTTTTCGTGTCTTTTAGATTAGTGTATTTACATTACAATAAATCATTTTAAAAATAAATAATTAATTATGTGTACACATATTTCAAAGTTCATGGCTGTTCCGACCCTCCGAGTGTAAACAATGGAAACTGGACGTATTCAAAGGTCAAGGCTGGTGCTGTTAGCAATCTGAGTTGTGATGCCGGCTATGCTGTCGAGGGACCAACCGACATCGAATGTATCAGAATTGACCACAAAACTATGGAATGGACGACACCGGGATCTTGCAGATGTGAGGTTTTTTTTTTGTTTTTTTTTGAAACTTCGACTGTTATCATGTTTTTGCATGAATGTAACCGAGACACATAGGGTAGATGAAGTAGCGTTAACCTCTTTTAACGACCACGGCACACAAGGGGATAGTGTGCTCAGCCGCCTTAGTTTCTTAACGTCTGTCAAGTTCGCACCAGAGCAAGGTTTACTTAGGGACGCCCAACAGATTGAAACATAAGATCCGTACTACAGTTTATGTATTTTTTGTTAATGTCGTTAAAAATAAGTTTTGCTCTCTTTTCCAATTCTGTAATGCTTTAAATATTTGGGGTTTCTACAAATTACAATGCAAAGGTCTAGCAAAAACAGTGCTTGATAAATAAATAAATAAATACATGTATATATACACACATATATAAATATATATATATATATATATATATATATATATATATATATATATATATATATATATATATATATATATATATATATATATATATATATATATATATATATATATATATATATATATATATATATACTCGTGCTACATGAATATGGCACTAACTAAAAATCTCTGTGGTTTGTAACATGTGGTCTTATATATATATATATATATATATATATATATATATATATATATATATATATATATATATATGTATATATATATATATATATATATATATATATATATATATATATATATATATACATATATATATATATATATATATATATATATATATATACATATATATATATATATATATATATATATATATATACATATATATATATATATGTATATATATATATATATATATATATATATATATATATATATATATATATATATATATACATATATATATATATACATATATATATATATATACATATATATATATATATATATATATATATATATATATATATATATTATATATATATATAAATATATATATATATATATATATATATATATATATATATATATATATATATATATATATATATATATATATATATATATATATATACATATATATATATATATATATATATATATATATATATATATATATATATATATATATATATATATATATATATATGTGTGTGTGTCTGTGTGAGAACATATTTATATCTATAAATGTTCATTTTTAATTATTAGACACAAAATGCGATGACCCCCCTAAGCTTGTACTTGGGGAATGGAAAGAGCCGTGTAATCCACTAGTTGGTAGCATCTGTAAGCTGCTGTGCCCTGATAACTACCTAGTTAAAGGGGAGATGTTCATCGTTTGTCGAGAGAGCCACCATAATTCAAATAACTGGTCTACCCCCGGAGTTTGCCAATGTAAGATTTTCTTTAGTAAACCTTCCGTTTGAGGAGTTTGAAAGACAAAATGCAGCATCACTACGCTCAAAGATTTAGTAAAACATGCTGAAAATACTATTTAAAAACATTGTTAAAATTAACAGTTATATAAATGGTCGTTAGACTGTGTTGAGATTTTACTAACACTTCTACTTTTGTATTTAAAAAAAAATAAAAATAATAAGCATGTCAAATTGTTATTGTTAACCGTGTTTTTGTTTTTTTGCATGTAATTTTTTTTGCATGTATTACAATTGAAAAGACTATATTTAAGTTTTGAAAAGTATAATTACCATTTATTTTCCACTTTCATCATCTAAGTCAAATTTTCACCTCGCATGGTTAAAAACTCGATCAGGGAATTAAGGGGTATGCGGCCAAAGATTTAAAAACATGTTTTCGGTTTTTAAAATGATCTTTTTTTTTATTTTCAGTCAATGCATCAAATAAAACGTCTACAAAAGACGTTTCAGAGAATATTATCTTGGAAACAGGTGAGTATTTTTTGTTTGTTTGTTGGAATTGTTAATTACAACAATATATATTTGTCGTTTCTTGAAATCTTTTGTCATAGAAGTCATGCCTTGTAAACTATTACTGAAAGACAAAAATTATAATATTTAAATCATGAATGATTTTGTTTTAACTTGTGGTTTTTGTTCAGGCACAAATCATTCCCTTAACGAATGTCAATTTGGATGGTTCGGTCATCGATGTATGTACAGTAAGTCCAAATTTACGACGGTTTTTGATAATATATTTTATATAGTTGTATCGTGGTGTACACATACTTATACGATATTTAAAACTTAGTTATAATACTTGTTTTATTTTTTTATATATTACGTAGTAGTTTAAACAAAAAAGCCATTTTGTTAAATAACATATAACGTAAACTATTTTAATGTATCTGACAGGAGACTTGACATTGATTGCGAATGGAGTTTTTCCTCCTGAGATTTTAATCAATGGAAAATGCGTTGAAGACACATTTATTGTGGTATACTTCAGAAAGGCAGTGTATTTCGAATCTATTATCATGACCTTTTACAAAGGTAAAAACTGCTGAGCCCGCACTTTAAATATAATACGAAGCGTCTACGTTCTTTTTAAAGAGCGCCCTACACTAGAAAAACGGTGGGTTATTACAATAGATGGCCTGAGACGAACGTACCATAGACGGAGGCTATATTCACGCACTGTGACGCCCCTGATATCATGTAAGTCGCCAAAGGTTGTTATACCTGTTGTTGCGGCCTGGTATCATGTAAGTCGCCAAAGGTTGTTATACCTGTTGTTGCGGCCTTGTATCATCTAAGTTACCAAAGGTTGTTATACCTGTTGTTGCGGGTTGATATCATGTAGGTCGCCAAAGGTTGTTATACCTGTTGTTGCGGCCTGATATCATTTAAGTCGCCAAAGGTTGTTATACCTGTTGTTGCTGAGTGCCTTCCCCCCGGATCGCCTTTGGCGGCCTATGAACTAATCCGCGCCGAAAATTCATAATTTTGAATCTGGGATTAGCTTTTGGCGCAAACAGATACACCCCTCCCCCTCCTTGTGATTAAACGGAACACCTTAAAAAAGTTGGATTTAGCACCTGTCTTTGTAAAATTACTTGACATTATTTTGTTGTTGGGCCCGTTAATTAACTGCAAAGTGCATCGGATCAGCAATGGAGGAGTGAAATGGATAATCTAAATACATTCAAGACTAAAATAAATATTTAGTCTGGTTGTCTCTTGAATCTTCTCCAATATTTTACTTCTAGGCTTTATTTAACTTGGGGTGGGGGGGGGGGGGGGAGGAGGGCGGGCCTGGCTAAGAGTGTGGGGCGGTTACCACCTCACATGGAAAGATTCTTCAAAAACCCTGTAGGCCTCCATTACATTGGTTTCTTCTTATTTGTTAATTTTTCAGTAATCCCGAGCTCTAGAATATATAAATTCGTCTCCAACAAAACAACGGCAGGAGAATGCAGGGAAATATTTGAGTATCCACAGAACACGTACACGCTAGCGTTAGAGTGCCAATTGGTTGAACCCGTCAACCAAATCACGGTCTATTTTAAACAACCTGCCCAGATTTGCGAGTTCAATATCAATGGTGGTAGGCCACAGCTTTTTTTCTCTAACTCTCTGTCAATCTCCATCTTCGATTGGTAATAGGGCTGGTAAGTAGGTCACTAACCAGTTCTATGGCTCATGTAGGTTTAATTGAGCCGTAGAACTGGTTGGTTACCTACTTACCAGCCCTATTCGCATCCTCTCATTCAAACGCCCCTTGTTTGTTGATTTCTATTTATATATCGTTATAATGTTCAAAATATATTAAATACTTTTAATAATACTTTGACAAAATTGTGAATGTCAAAAAAATTTAATGAAAATAAAACATTTATGCTTAGATTTTACAATCCAAAATATATAATGAAAAATGAAGATTTTGAAATTTTAGGTTAAATTAAAAAAATAACAGTAGAATTCATTTTTACTGTGAGATTTTTTATTCTGTGATCATTTTCGGAAAAAAAATGTATCTGGCACATTTCCTCTAAGATATTTATCTAGGATATTTTGTCTGAGATAATTAGTCCATATACCTTAATTTACATTTAAAAATATTTATTTGAAAAATATGAAATATTTTCTAGGTAGAAACATTATGATGGTAGACGAAAGATTTCGGGTTAAAAAACCTGTAACGTTAACTCAAACATCAAGTATCAACATGCCGACCGACGCCAATACGAACGACCAAAACTGTTTCTATATTTGGAAGCAGGGAGAGGAAGCCATGTGGGGGGTTCAATTTCTCGGACCCAAATTCATTCATCAAATGATACTCTTCACCAGCGGTATGATTGTGTTATAAACATTTATTACTCTATTTTCCTTTAAACTCATTCATCACAAGATAATCTAGACCAGCGGTAGGATTATGTTATAAACATTTATTATTCTATTTTCCTTTAAACTCATTCATCACAAGATAATCTAGACCAGCGGTAGGATTATGTTATAAACATTTATTATTCTATTTTCCTTTAAACTCATTCATCACAAGATAATCTAGACAAGCGGTAGGATTATGTTATAAACATTTATTACTTTATTTTCCTTTAAACTCAATCAACACATTGATAATCTTTCTTGTTTTATAATCCTTTATACTCATTAAACAAACGATAATCTACACACGCGGTAGGATTGTGTCAGAAATATGAATTACTTTATTATCCTTTAAACTCGCTCAACAAATAATTATAATTGTGAATAGTATGGTTCTATTTGAGATCTTCACGTTAAAATACTAAAATATTTTATGTTCGCACTTTTAAACCTAGAACTTATTGACGAGTACAATACTACGGAAGTAATAGTCTCTTTGTATTTAGATTATTTGATAGAACATTTTTGAATTCCATATAAAACCAACGAGTAATTCTCCAACCCATGTAGGATAAAACGGCAGTCAGCCAAACTTCTATAGTACTTCTATTTATCTTTAAACACATAGCAGCTAGATAATTCAACAAACCCATCTTTATAAGAATTATGAAACAAAATATGGCTCGTTTGAGAAACATTCACATAATGTACTTAATATTTTAATATTTGTTTGAAAAATATAAACAATGTTTTTTTTTGTAATAGGGAAAATAAAAAGAATTATGAAAAATGTGTCTGTGGCGATATACGATACTGAAATGAGAATGGTATACGAACACAGGATTTCAAATTTAAGCTCCAATATTCTAAACATCGATATCATGCCCAAGCGAGAGGCGTTTCGGATTGTTATCAAAGCATTTGAATTTTTGTCATTATGTGAAGTACAGGCATTTGGTGGTACGTATCATAGAGCACACTATAATGTTGTTATGAAGAAATACGGTTGTCATTAATGTTCACTGTTTTGAAATAGGATACCTCGCTTACGTTAAGTAAATGCGGATGGGCATAATGCTGAACACACTATTCGTTCAAATGCCGAAGTCTCAGAAACAAGTGAACTCTACTTCACTTGCCCCATTGTTCGTTAGGTTCGAAAAGGAAACAACTTTTTTTTTACTTTCTCGTATATACGAAGTATAGAGAAAATCTTGTAATTGTGCAAAAAAAAAAAAAACGAAATTTTTACAAATCTCGACGTTTTACACCTCACTGATTAAAAAAAACATAGTTTTGCAATCTTGTCCGTATGTCTAGGTGTGTCTGTCTGTCTGTCTGTGTGTGTGTGTGTCTGTAAACACGATAACTTGAGTTGCAGCTATGTTGATGAAATTTCATTTATAAGTATCATATCAAAATCATAGATCCGTATCAACTTTTAAGCGATTTCCAATAACCGGAAATGGAACTTTTTTTACTTTCAATTTCTCAAAAGCCTATAACTTGAGTACTATTTCAGATAGATAAATGAAATTTCACATGTGAGTAAAATATCTAACTCTCTGCCTTTATCAAATTTTGAGTAAATTCCGTCGTTGACCGAAAGTAGTAATTTTCGTTATTTACGATTTCTCCAAAAAAAAAAAAAACAAAAAACAACCGCATACGAATTTATAAAGTACTAATAATATCCCGCACTTTTATACACATTTTGCTTGGCGTTCGCTTGACGCGCAATTCTTTTTTTCCACGAGATTATATTCTATTTTAAAAAGTTTAAGAAATTAAAAATAACTAGAATACCCGTCATCCGTTGGATAACTGTGGGTTTCGGGGGGTCATCCATAAAAAAACATCACGTCTGTCACTCAGAGGCATAGCGACCCTTCCCGGCGCCCGGGAACAAACTTTTCGATTTTAACCCCCCCCCCAAGATTTCGATTTTCAACCCCCCCCCCTCAAACTTTCGATTTGCACCCCCCTCAACCTTTCAATTTATTTTTCCAAACCATTTTGGCGCCCCAACATATGTCCCCCCGCCCCCCCTCCACCTCCCCCCGCCTCCCCTTCCCCCCCCCCCGCCTCCCCCCCGCCTCCCCTCCCGCCCCCCCCCCTCCTCGCTACGCTACTGCAGTGTCACTTATGGTCACAAAAAACAGACCCCACATTCAAAAATATGTTTTTTATCTTTTAAAAACACCGAAAACACCGATTTCGGACTATCCCTTCATATACTGACGTCACATGTGACCTACTCAACTCTACTTCACCTGCCCAGTGTCCCGCCAAGTCTCAGACAACTTGTTTTTATCGTTTAAAAAACGATTCCAGCCGAGCATGTCTCTGACCACACTATCCTTTCATATGCTTAGGACAAAGAAACAGATGAACTCTACTTCACCTGCCCTGTATCCTGCCAAGTTCAGATAGGCAACTTTATCATTCACATCTAAAAAAAAAAATATTGAAAAAAAAATATCATTGACATATTGGTCTAGAACCTGTGCCACCCACATGAGAGCGGGCTACGCTACCAACTTAGCTATTTACTCGTGACGTCACAAATGAATTTTTATACTATACTTTTGAGTCTCCGCGCATAGATCTAGTAGTAGTAACTTTCAAATTAAATTTAATCTTAAATTAGCCAAACAAAGATTTATATAAAATAATTAAGGCCTGAAATAGATTCTAGATGTATTAAGGCCTGAAATAGATTCTAGATGTAGAATTTACATTAAGTCTAGATCTAGAATTTACACTGAGTCTAGTAGTGACCTAGAATCTAGATCTAGATCTAGATCTAGGCTAGATCTAGGCTAGATTCATAACTTCCCTTCGACAGCTGATCTTTAGATCTAGAGAAATTTATCGTAAAACTAAATGAAAAAGACAGTTGAAAATTGATATAAGTGTTGGAACGTAATAAATACAGCAAACGGACGTATTGTTTAAGTTATAGCCGGCAGAAAATTAGCTTTGTAACGCGTTAAACTTTTGTATGGGCCACAAAGTCTATGATGAGTCCGCCATTTTTATTGAACCAAAAAGTAAACACATCAAGGGACGTCACTATTCCCACAAAGTTTAGGCAAAGTTTTAACATTTTAAAAAAAAATGGGTTACTCTGCATATGAATAAATCAATTAATTAATTAACGTCTTTAAATTAATTTGTGATCAACAGTCTGTCTGCATTAAAAAATTATTCTCTACCTGCATACTATTTTACAGCTTTCCAGATAGAGTCGAACATATCACAATTTTCGATCAGGCAAACAAATAAATATTCAAACATGTAAACAAACTTGACTTTTAGTAGTATATAGATGTCTATATCCCGAGTTGCCATCCCCCGCAGTGTTATATAAGAATATTAGAGAAAGTTTAGGGGAGATCACTCTCGGTTTATTTTATTCAGAACTAGACAAAATGTAACTTGGTACTAACATTTAGAAGTTGGCAAATGTATTTCGGTACGTCTTTGTAAGCCTCTATTGACAAGTTGGCTGTTAGTACTAGTAGACGAGTCGGAATAATATTCAGCTTGCTTGTTATAGTTAAGGTTTCTGTTAATAATAGGGAAACGTTTACGTCTAGGATAGGAGGGGATGATGGGGCTTGATAACATGTAGATGATGTTTATAGAAGTGTGCAAAAACATGTTGATGGATGTACTAAATGACTGGTATAGAGATTGGAAAGACTTTGTTATAACATGGTTTGTTTATCGAAGTGTAACATAACGAATCTATGGATATAGACAAAGATTTTCTAACAGAATTGTAAGAAAAGGCGTTTATAGAACTGGAACATGACGAGTTGGTTTTTGTTGATTTTCTGCGACGTGCTTGTGGTTGAGGTACTTTGTTTCTTATAGGGTGCTTGTGGTTAAGGTACTTTGTTTCTTATAGGGTGCTTGTGGTTGAGGTACTTTGTTTCTTGTGTAGCCTGCTTGTGGTTGAGGTACTTTGTTTCTTGTGTAGCCTGCTTGTGGTTGAGGTACTTTGTATCTTGTGCAGCCTGCTTGTGGTTGAGGTACTTTGTTTCTTGTGCATCCTGCTTGTGGTTGAGGTACTTTGTTTCTTGTGCATCCTGCTTGTGGTTGAGGTACTTTGTTTCTTGTGCAGCCTGCTTGTGGTTGATGTACTTTGTTTCTTGTTCAGCCTGCTTGTGGTTGAGGTACTTTGTTTCTTGTGCAGCCTGCTTGTGGTTGATGTACTTTGTTTCTTGTTCAGCCTGCTTGTGGTTGAGGTACTTTGTATCTTGTACAGCCTGCTTGTGGTTGAGGTACTTTGTTTCTTATAGGGTGCTTGTGGTTAAGGTACTTTGTTTCTTATAGGGTGATTGTGGTTGAGGTACTTTGTTTCTTATAGGGTGCTTGTGAATGAGGTACTTTGTTTCTTATAGGGTGCTTGTGGTTAAGGTACTTTGTTTCTTATAGGGTGCTTGTGGTTGAGGTACTTTGTTTCTTGTGCATCCTGCTTGTGGTTGAGATACCTTGTTTCTTGTGCAGCCTGCTTGTGGTTGAGGTATGGGACTGAATGCGACAACATCTGTTCTATAACATGCCTGGGCCAAAACTGCCGCATCACCGGAGAGTGCAAAGTTTGTGAGATCAACCGATACGGGGACTACTGTCTGGACGGTAAGTCTCACATCCGACTGTCTGGACGGTAAGTCTCACATCCGACTGGACGGTAAGTCTCACATCCGACTGTCTGGACGGTAAGTCTCACATCCGACTGTCTGGACGGTAAGTCTCACATCCGACTGTCCGGACGGTAAGTCTCACATCCGACTGTCTGGACGGTAAGTCTCACATCCGACTGTCTGGACGGTAAGTCTCACATCCGACTGTCTGGACGGTAAGTCTCACATCCCACTGGACGGTAAGTCTCACATCCCACTGGACGGTAAGTCTCACATCCGACTGTCTGGACGGTAAGTCTCACATCCCACTGTCTGGACGGTAAGTCTCACATCCGACTGTCTGGACGGTAAGTCTCACATCCGACTGTCTAGACGGTAAGTCTCACATCCGACTGTCTGGACGGTAAGTCTCACATCCCACTGGACGGTAAGTCTCACATCCGACTGTCTGGACGGTAAGTCTCACATCCGACTGTCTGGACGGTAAGTCTCACATCCGACTGTCTGGACGGTAAGTCTCACATCCGACTGTCTGGACGGTAAGTCTCACATCCGACTGTCTGGACGGTAATTCTCACATCCCACTGTCTGGACGGTAAGTCTCACATCCGACTGTCTGGACGGTAAGTCTCACATCCGACTGTCAGGACGGTAAGTCTCACATCCGACTGTCAGGACGGTAAGTCTCACATCCCACTGGACGGTAAGTCTCACATCCCACTGGACGGTAAGTCTCACATCCCACTGGACGGTAAGTCTCACATCCGACTGTCTGGACGGTAAGTCTCACATCCGACTGTCTGGACGGTAAGTCTCACATCCCACTGGACGGTAAGTCTCACATCCGACTGTCTGGACGGTAAGTCTCACATCCCACTGGACGGTTAGTCTCACATCCCACAGGACAATAAGTCTCACATCCGACTGTCTGTACGGTAATTCCTACATCCCCCTTTCCTGGCGATAATTCCTACATCCCACAGAGAGGTCGGATGTCACCCGGTGCGGCACTTTATGGTGTCATCCCACTGTATGGACGGTAAGTCTCACATCCGACTGTCTGGACGGTAAGTCTCACATCCGACTGTCTGGACGGTAAGTCTCACATCCGACTGTCTGGACGGTAAGTCTAACATCCGACTGTCTGGACGGTAAGTCTCACATCAGACTGTCTGGACGGTAAGTCTCACATCCGACTGTCTGGACGGTAAGTCTCACATCCCACTGGACGGTAAGTCTCACATCCGACTGTCTGGACGGTAAGTCTAACATCCGACTGTCTGGACGGTAAGTCTCACATCGGACTGTCTGGACGGTAAGTCTCACATCCGACTGTCTGTACGGTAATTCCTACATCCCCCTTTCCTGGCGATAATTCCTACATCCCACAGAGAGGTCGGATGTCACCCGGTGCGGCACTTTATGGTGTCATCCCACTGTCTGGACGGTAAGTCTCACATCCGACTGTCTGGACGGTAAGTCTCACATCCGACTGTCTGGACGGTAAGTCTCACATCCGACTGTCTGGACGGTAAGTCTCACATCCCACTGGACGGTAAGTCTCACATCCGACTGTCTGGACGGTAAGTCTCACATCCGACTGTCTGGACGGTAAGTCTAACATCCGACTGTCTGGACGGTAAGTCTCACATCCCACTGTCTGGACGTTAAGTCTCACATCCGACTGTCTGGACGGTAAGTCTCACATCCGACTGTCTGGACGGTAAGTCTCACATCCGACTGTCTGGACGGTAAGTCTCACATCCCACTGGACGGTAAGTCTCACATCCCACTGGACGGTAAGTCTCACATCCGACTGCCTGGACGGTAAGTCTCTCATCCGACTGGACGGTATGTCTCACATCCGACTGTCTGGACGGTAAGTCTCACATCCGACTGTCTGGACGGTAAGTCTTACATCCGACTGTCTGGACGGTAAGTCTCACATCCGACTGTCTGGACGGTAAGTCTCACATCCGACTGTCTGGACGGTAAGTCTCACATCCGACTCTCTGGACGGTAAGTCTCACTTCCCACTGGACGGTAAGTCTCACATCCCACTGGACGGTAAGTCTCACAAATGACTGTCTGGACGGTAAGTCTCACAACCGACTGTCTGGACGGTAAGTCTCACATCCGACTGTCTGGACGGTAAGTCTCACATCTGACTGTCTGGACGGTAAGTCTCACATCCGACTGTCTAGACGGTAAGTCTCACATCTGACTGTCTGGACGGTAAGTCTCACATCCCACTGGACGGTAAGTCTCACTTCCGACTGTCTGGACGGTAAGTCTCACATCCGACTGTCTGGACGGTAAGTCTCACTTCCGACTGTCTGGACGGTAAGTCTCACATCCGACTGTCTGGACGGTAAGTCTCACATCCGACTGTCTGGACGGTAAGTCTCACATCCCAATGGACGGTAAGTCTCACATCCGACTGTCTGGACGGTAAGTCTCACATCCGACTGTCTGGACGGTAAGTCTCACATCCCACTGTCTGGACGGTAAGTCTCACATCCGACTGTCTGGACGGTAAGTCTCACATCCCACTGGACGGTAAGTCTTACATCCGACTGTCTGGACGGTAAGTCTCACATCCGACTGTCTGGACGGTAAGTCTCACATCCCACTGTCTGGACGGTAAGTCTCACATCCGACTGTCTGGACGGTAAGTCTCACATCCTACTGGACGGTAAGTCTCACATCCCACTGGACGGTAAGTCTCACATCCCACTGGACGGTAAGTCTCACTTCCGACTGTCTGGACGGTAAGTCTCACATCCGACTGTCTGGACGGTAAGTCTCACATCCTACTGGACGGTAAGTCTCACATCCCACTGGACGGTAAGTCTCACATCCGACTGTCTGGACGGTAAGTCTCACATCCGACTGTCTGGACGGTAAGTCTTACATCTGACTGTCTGGACGATAATTGCTACATCCCACTTTCCCGACGATAATTCCCACATCCCACAGTCCAGTGACGTAGAGAGGTCGGGTGTCACCCGGTGCGGCACTTAATGGTGTCATCCCCCCCGGAGGCGTAGCGACCCCCTTTCAATTTTCGATTTGAACCCCCCCCCCCCCCATCCTCAAACTTTCGATTTACACCTCTAAAAAGACTATTTAACACTCGAATTAATCACTTAATTAAGTGGAATTATCATTTTTCTCTATATATTTATCTTTTTTTGCCTTGGTGTCACCCCCCTAAATGGTATCACTCGGTGCGGTCCGCACCCCCCCCCCCCCTCGCTACGCCTCTGCCACTGTCTAGACTTTAAGCCAGCTTGTGCTTATCCACCGCACCACGTTGTCAAATTTGGTTGAAAAAACATGGGAGTTCTGTGAATTCCACCACATTAGTAAGTATGTGCTCACTAACGTATTCCAACAATACATTAACTTGTTGTTGTTTTTTTTGTTCAATCAAGAGTATGACAAGAAAGTCAAAAATGAAACAAACAGCAAAGCTAGCCCAATCCTGCTATCTTCAAATTACGAATCGACCCCCCCAGAAACTATGAGTAAAACATTCTTCGTTGCCGTTTTCACAATCCCATGCTTTTTCATAATACTCTGTGTGGTGGCAAAAATCAGCGCTCGTAAGAAAGCGTATGTATTTTAATCAATTTATATGCAATTTATATACTTTTGGGTTCTTCTGTCTATGGGTACTGAGGACTATGAAATGTATAGCTTACGATACAACAGTCTAAATACCACATAATACTACAAAGGAGTTTAATATGCAATATTTAGCACACTCGTCCACGTCCTCTTCACAAAACCACACGCCAAACAACTGCCATACACCTTAGGACATTCTCTGTCACCCGTCAACTAGGTCATCACATGAACACTTCTCGTTCTACGTAAACACATTCAACCAAGGGCCTTCAACTATGTACAAGAAGGAAGCCGGACGTTTTCCTGAAAGACACTCGGGCGTTTGTCGCATTCGGGCAAGTGTCCATTTGGGGATTCGGCTTTCGGGCAAACGGCATTCGATCCAGTGTCTTTCGGGAATTTCCTGTAGACCCGTACAAAAAGAGGGTACCTGTCGTTCGAGCACACAACACACACAATCAGTGGACACCTCATGTCAGGGTGGTAACATAAACCTCTCACTCTCTCTCTCTTTATATATATATATATATATATATATATATATATATATATATATATATATAATTGCCGTTTTTTTTCCATTTTTAGACCCATAAACAGCTCGAACGAGCCAGTGAAAGAGAAACCAGATGAAAAATAGGAAATTTCTTTTTACCTTCTTGCCAGCGTTGAAATTTCTCGTGTCAATTAGAAGGTACCTTCTGATACCTCAGCTAAAATGATCTGAGGAGTGGTGAGGTGGGGTGCGGTACCTTCACACGATGGCTGGCTGTCTCTATCCATTGTTAGAAAGAGCACTTCACCCCTGGACCTACATCTCACAAAGTTCAAGATATTAATTTAAAAACGTGTCTTATAAATATTTTTCGTCGATATTTTGTATTTTATCTACAACCTGCGGAACAAACACAGCCGTCAGTGTAGTTGTATTTATTGTACTTGTAACTAGTGTTAAAATCACAATTGTCTTCCTTGCTGTTAATACTACTTTGAAGATTGCCTTACGGTTTTGTTCAGCTAAATATTTTATAATGTAAAACTCACACCTTTAGACGTAGGGAGTTTAACTGCTTTGCTGAAAATTGAATATTGTAGCAATGTACACAACTACGAAACTGCATATATATATATATATATATATATATATATATATATATATATATATATATATATATATATATATATATATATATATATATATATATATATATATATATGTGAGTGTGTATTTGTGTGTGTTGCATATTTTGGTACATATAGATTTTTTAAAAACGTGATTGTCAACTACGTTTTAAACTTAATCTCAGCTTCAAAGTTCCATGTAATTCTAGAATAACTTAAAACAAACGAGATTTTCGTATAACTAAATTTTATTCTTGCGTCTTTAGCTTCTTTGTCTTTTTAAAATAATTAATAATGTTCAAGGCTTTGTTATTTGTTTTTAAACACGTTTGGTAAAGTTTTAGTAAGTATCAGACTGTGTTTGTAGCAATATTCTGTTAGCGCTTTCATTCAATGAAATGTGATATAGTTTTGATTCAGCCATTGAACTTTGTTCCCAAAAAACTCAAATTCATCCTCATTAAAAACATGTCTTGTACCATTGATCAGGTGATTATTTTTTTTTATAAATGTTGCATAAATAAGTATTTCACAATACATAAAGTCAATAAAGAATAGTTACATTAATAATCTTGTTCCTAAAACAATACATTTGTATGTATTATTTGTTTGTATGTATTATATGTATTTGGTTTGTTATCATTGGTTGATAACAAATATTGTGAACAAAATACAGGTAAATATTTCTGCCAATTATTTGTTAACATGTCACATTGTCTTGTAAGAAATAACCACTTAGCTTGATAACATTAACTATGTACAATGAGGCGGACCCAATCATTTTTATAGATCTTAACAGCGTATTCAGTCAATTTGTTTTCACTTTTATTTTTTCATTTTTAATTGAAAGAATACACATGCATTATTTCTTTCAAAAATCAAAATTGTGTTTTGTAAGCTTAAGATGCAACTTTATAATCTCCTAAATACAAAATCGCGTAGACTTAAAAACATCACCAGACTTTAGGACGTCGCATTTCAAAAACGTCGATGTCCAGCTCTTCCTGATTAAAACAAAATAACGTTATAAAAATTGTATCTATGTTGTGTTACACATAAAGTTAATACATAATAATACTGAAATATAATTTTTATTGTATTACAATGTTGGCCCGGAATATTCTCTCTGAATAATACAAGAGCGTGTAATTAAGATGACGTTAAAGTAAATCAGAATTTTTTGACCATACTAACCCGAAATGAAGCTATTTTTTTTTGTTAGGAGTAATATGCAAAAGAAATTGCTGTAAATTACACGTTAAATTGGTGACTATATATATGCGCAACGGAAAACTGCGCCGAAAAAGTCGTTTGTGTTTTCTTGAGCATTTAAAGACATTAACAAAGAGTGACCACAAGTACATAGAAGCTTTAAAAATATTTTCTCAAGATATGACAAAATTAAAGTGTATTATTATAATCAGTTTGTATTTGAACATTTTCTGTTTGTTGAGTTTTTCGCTATGCAGTTTTCCTATTGCGCATTTTTCTAGGAACCTTTAAATTTAAATAGTTTTATAAGTTAAAAATAAAAAAAATCTTGACGCAAGGTGAACTTACCTTTTGAATTACGACCTTTTTTTAACCTTTTCTTGCATGGGTTTCCTGCGATCAATTAAAGCAAAACAAGATTTTGCCAACTGTTTTCTGAATCGTTACTTAGAATTACATTACAACTATTTAATTAATTAGGTTTTAAAAGAAAAAAATTACTTGGCTTTTTGGATTTTATTAAATTTGACGATGGACGCTTGGTCGTCGCTAGAATAGGTGGAGCTGTGGTTGTAGTGCTAGTGGCGGCAGCCGTTGTTACTTCTAAGACGAACATATCAAAAACTTTGTGAATAATTGATATTATTCTACATTACATATTCACACAATGAACTCTTTTTCTATATTAAGAAAAAAAAAATATTTCACGTGTATTTTTTAAACGCTGTAATGCCTGCAATGACGGTAAACGGATGTATAGATTAAAAGAAAGATGTATATACGGATGGATTGTTGGAAAAATAGATGAAAGGATATACTAAATATATATGCATTGAAGAATGGATGGATAGAAAATTGATAGATGTATGAATAGAAGGATGAATGGACAGATGGACGCATGGATCGCTGGAAGGATGGCCGGATGGAGGCAGGGTGGATGAGTTGATGTTAGAAGATGTAGACAGTGTAAATATAAACTGCAAAACGTATCAGCTGTGGTTGGACTAGGTGTGGATGTGGCCTCTGTTGCAGTTGTTGGAGCTGCGCACTTGGTAGTAGCAGAGTCTAAACAAAAGCATGCGTTAAAAAAGCCACGTTTCAAAACAAACGATGAATTCTCAATTCTCACATTTTTACTGGAGCTTTGTAAATTCAGACCAAATCGATAAACTTTATTTTTATGTTTAACAACCCCAACTAGTCTAAAGAAATATGTTATGGAAACTACAAAGAATAATGATCTAACTACAGTGTGCACTTACACCATGATTTAATAAGCTAAACACAATAGAAGCTACTGGCATGATAAAGTTAGCGTTAAACTCCATCAAAGCTAAAATTAAATTACGCTTCTAGTACAATAAGAACATTGAATGAACCCTAAAAAAATTCCTTTCATAATTGACAATCGAATGACATAATATGTAAAGGATTAAGGAAGAACACACCAAATAAGAAATAAAAGAAAATTGAGACAGAAGAAAAGAAAATAACATTAGATATATATATATATATATATATATATATATATATATATATATATATATATATATATATATATATATATACATATACATACATATATATGTATATATATATATATATATATAGAGAGAGAGAGAGAGAGAGAGAGAGAGAGAGGGAGGGAGGGAGAGAGAGAAAGAGAGAGAGAGAGAGAGAGAGAGAGAGAAAGAGAGAGAGTGAAAATCTGCTTACTGGGCTCCATGCATAGAAAACTAGTGTTATGTGCACAGCCGAAGTTTTTAGCCTTTCCTAGAGAAGAAATATAGACACAGTCGTAGCCAGAAAGAGAACTTGGATTGCCATCACTCCACATACTGCTCAGTTCTGTAGCTGAGATTTCGTTCTCAACCCAAACGTATGCTGCAGTGGTCTTTTTATTGGCGCCAGTCCAGTAATTCTCATCTAAAAATACAAATATTCTAATGTACTGTGCAACAATAAAGTGGCAGTGATGCAAACATTATCATGTTCTGTAAATCAAAGAAGTTTCAGTAATTTTTTAGACAATATTTTGAATCTTCATTGAGAAAGGGATTATATACCCCTGCGTAACTTAAAAAAAAATAATGTAGAATCTGAGGATGCCGTGGCCTAGCGCTAGAGAACCAGAGAGACTCGAGTTCGAATTCGGGTTTAAATGAGTGGAACGTCCCCGAGTCCACCCAGCTCTAATGAGTACCTAACTAAGGAAACAAAGTCTGCTATCCTTTCATATGCCGATGTCAATGAATCAGATGAACTCTACTACATCTATCCCGTGTGTCTTGGGCACGAACGGGATTAAGAAGTACGAAGAAGAATTGTAGAATCTATCTTTCCACATTTGTCTTCTGTTGGTACTATGGAAAAAAAAATGTCTTGCCCACTTCTTTAACAAGCCCTGGCAATACACAATTACACCTCTATGAAGACTAAATTCAACTAGAAATATGTTTCACGCACCCGGAAGGGAGAGCGATGTCTTGATCCATTCCAATTGTTCTAACGATGTCACGGTAGCCAGAACTCCACCAATGTTGGCACACGTTGTCTGAAGAACGAGACAGAATAGAATGTGAAGGTTAAACAAACACTAATCTATTCACTTATTGACGGCAGTTGAGACTTTAGAGTCTGTTAGTTATAGGCCTATTTAAAATTAAAAAAAAAATGACCTTTTATTTACTTAATTGATTTTCGAATGTAATTTATTCCGTAACAATGTGCAATTATTTTGTTTTTTTTTTTAACTTAAAGGACAATTAGTTTCGTAAAATATAAAAGGTTATAATGTATGTCGTTTGTTACAAATAGAAATGTAGAATATTAGAAAATACAAAATGGCTTTTAAAAAATATATAAAAAAAGTGGAGCAAGTTTTATAAGGATTTAACTAAAACATTTCTTATTGTTTTCACACTAAAACTGGAACTAAAAAATATATATTTATCTATTTTATGAGATGTTTTATTCCTACCAGCGCGTCATCCCAGTTATGGTAAGCATGCAGGAAGAGGAACATTTTCCATCCACAATCTTCGCATCGGCCCAATCTGTATATACATGACAAGTTATTTCATATTTTAAAATATTAAGCACGTGAAAAACATTAATCCATGTCGCATAGTATACTACGATTCAAAAGTTTTATTCCCCGATATGTTTTCCTAACTAAAGGTAATTGTTACATAAAGAATATATATATATATATATATATATATATATATATATATATATATATATATATATATATATATATATATATATATTAGTATCGTATTTCACCTCGTATAAGACAATATTTAGTCCAGTAAAGTCAGATAACATCTAGAATCTTATATTTTAACTGGGATATTCGGCAGTATATTGTCTTGTACCCAATTTGTGTGTGGGGGGGGGGGATGTTTGGTTGGGGCGGACGGATGGACGAATGGACAGATGTATGGTCAGACGGACGGACGGACTGACGGAAGGACGGACGGACGGACGGACGGACGGACGGACGGAAGGACGGACGGAAGGACGGACGGAAGGACGGACGGACGGAAGGACGGACGGACGGAAGGACGGACGGAAGGACGGACGGACGGACGGACGGACGGACGGAAGGACGGACGGACGGAAGGACGGACGAACGGACGGACGGACGGACGGAAGGAAGGACGGACGGACGGACGGACGGACGGACGGATGGATGGTCGGATGGATGGATGGATGGACGAATCGATAAATGGATGTACAGATGGACAGATCGACGGATGGATGGACCACCATACTGACCACTACACAGCACACGGACAACCAAACACCATTCTAACCACCACACACCACAATGAGTTCCCCACACAACACGGAACACAACACATCACGCGGGTGTCCGCACACAATACTAACCACAACACACCAAACTAACAACCACACACCAAACTAACCACCACACACCACACTAACAACCACACACCACACTGACCACCACACTAACCACCACAAACTGATTGACACCCAGACATCCACCGACAACCCCATCACCCACTTTCAACCACCGGCCTTCAGTACATGACAATGAGTCAGTCGGCTCTCCGTGTAAATCTTGTGATATAATCTCACGTATCACATTACCCCTTCACTGAACCGCATCAAGTCTTTAAACATTTAAGCAACACGCAACACACCCCAGTTCCACCTTACCCCATCCTTCAATAGACACACAGCTAGAACCGCACATCTAAAAACCATTCAACCAAAACAGTGCTTACGGTTTCTTAACGTCACACTTTTCCGTAATCTAAGTACCTCTGCATTGAGAAATACCACACCAGTTTGAAAAATCATAGATGTCCAAGTTATTTTTGTACAAGCCAATGAGAATCAATGAAAAAACAACACATGTCAGTAGCTAGCACACGAACTGGACTAAAGTGATTTGACATAATTTTCTATTTGAGGACATTTCTCTATAGAAAGTGATTACCACGTGGCCAGTGTTAATCAAAAGCTTTTATGTGAATGGCTAGCAGAGTGGAAGCAAGTTCTGCAAACGTTACTTACTACACCAGAGACACAAAACAACATCATCAATATCAGCAATGTGCTTCTGCCACCCACTGAAATATAAATTGTAAACGATAACATAAACTTCATTATACACCTCGAGAGCTGGAATCACCAGTTCAGCTCTCTGCCCGGTACTCCACGACAGGCCACAGCATCAAATTGCTCTGCAAGAGACAGAAACCATGCTCAAGCTGCCCTAGTCGACTCCTTGTCTGTCCACCCAAAACAAGCTTACATCGCTAGTCTGGCTAGTCTAGAATTTAAAGACATCCAAACTAAAACAATAGGTATGTGAACAAAACAAACAATTCGTTGAAGAACTGCCAAACGCGACCTGAGCCACCGTGAGTCAGAAGCAGAAAAATCTCAGAGAGGGAGGTAGAATGTGAAACCAGTGTGAAATTATGACATTGAACATCTGATTTTTTAACAGTGGCGTAGCGAGGTCGGGTGTCACCCGGTGCGGCACTTAATGGTGTCACCCACCCCCCCCCCAGAGGCGTAGTGACCCTTCCCGGGGACAACCTTTCAAATTTTTTATTTGCACCCCCTCTCAAGTTTTTCTATATATATTTTGCAATTTTTTGCCTTGGTGTCACCCCCGTAAATGGTGTCACCCGGTGCGTTCTGCACCCCCGCCCCCCTCGCCACGCCTCTGTTTTTTAATACTATGGTGCTATTGTTATCTTTATTGGAATAATCAACGATTTTTCCAATACATACTGTGTGGTTTTCAAAGCTTTCATGTGAATTAAATAAAGTTTCAAGGGAAAAATAACACATGATTTTGTTTTAGTAAGAATTCATGCAATTACGCTTGTATTTACATCAAATAGGTCTCGTGTGTGCTGAATCATACATATTTATAGAATATCAATCAATCAATTGAAGAATCAGTTTAGTGTGTAGGGTGGATTAATTATTTCACACAGAGACTTAAATCTTAGATTAAACAATATGTAGCATATCCAATTATTTTCAATTTAATACATTATCTTTTAAGGGGAAGATGGAGAGTAAAGTAATTAAAGTTCCCTTTGAAACTGATGGTCTGTGGGGCAAGTGAAGTAGAGTTCACCTGTTTTAGTGACCTTGGCATACGAAGGCATACTATGGCTACGCTCATATGCCGTTTTTTTTTTCCTCAAACATGAGTCAGGTACCCATTAGAAATGGTTGGGACGTTTACATGGACGTGAACCCGGATTTGAAATTTTTGTTCAGCAGTCGTATGCTGTATTATTCGATCACACGGTTCAAATGAACAGAAAGCCTTGAAATCGAGGAAGTGAAAAAGTTTCCATGTCAATGGGAAAGTTTATCGGTTGCATTGTAAATAGAAACGTGGGCAGAAAACTACAGCGTAAACCAATGATCAGCGTATCAATGGGGTCGAGCACACAAAAGACTTTACTATTGTACATTGTGATGATGACAACACGAATCAATGTGTACTCACTCTCTGTGCACTCATCCACGTCCAGCGAGCAGTTCGGCCCCCTCTAGCCCTTCTTACACTTACATATCCCCTCCCCGTCGGGCGAAGTTTCACAGCTGTCGCCCGAGGGGCAGGGGTTACTCTGACATGCGTCATCCAAGTGACATTTTAACCCTTTGAAAAGAGTATACATTTCAAGAAATTAGATTTAGATTACAGAGACCGGATAAGGCATGGGATTACTAGCTGGAGTATACATCGAAGCCTGGGATATGTCTAACTATTTTTTTCAAGTTAAAAACTACACGGCTACTTCAGGAAAATAACGTTTTTGGGGAGTGTCAAATTGACAATGAGACTTTAAAGTAATCGTAGGAGCATTACTAGCCCAAGTACCTGGTTTTGACAAGATTGGTGTAAGGAAATTAATTACAGTGTAGTTGTTAATAAACTGTAATATAAACATTTGATTCCTTAGGATTAGATTTACAAGAATACTTATTAGTAGCTATATTATTACTAGCTAAAATACCCAGAGTTGTCCAGGATATGGCGAAACAATTTTAAAATTAAAACCTGCTGGGCTATTTATATACCTCTATAGAATAGCATTTCAGAATCCGCTGGTTAAATGGAATTTTCGTATCTTTTAGTAGATTTTGTGTTCCAAAGAGCCTGGTACGTCGGGCTCCCAAGTCCCCTATATTATAGCATAGGGGAGGTGAGGTGCAAGACTGCCGGGAACCAAAAGGGGTCTGCTCTCGACCCTAACCAGATATCTTGACTTTAAGCTGCGGCCTTCACGTGGCTTAGGAAGAGTGCCATTAGTCGGACCAAGTTCATCACCCCCTTAGTGGGTGCGGAATGGCTAGTGGTAGCTAACAGCACCTAGAGGTATTTGATGTGGCCGAATGCCCCCCACGATCAAGCTGGGTACCAGGCGGTAGGACGACGTCCTGCGTCTGGTGGGTGGGGAAGGAAAGCCCGGTGAGAGCCGACGGAGAAGCGACCGACGTGTAGCGATCTAACCGACACTAAACGACTTGCTACTACCACCATGTGTCGGAGTTTGCTACACAGAGGCCTGCCTGGCTAATGGAAGTCCAACAGTTTGCTACACTGAGGCCTGCCTGGCTATTGGGAGGCCAACAGTTTGCTACACTGAGGCCTGCCTGGCTAATGGGAGTCCAACTCCTGAGCCGGTTTCCGTATAGAAGAAGAAGTAGATTTTGTACCTGGGTTCTCGGACCTAGCGACATAGCCGCATTTACACTTACCTGTCTTCCCCAATGGACATTCACACTCAAAGTATCCGACGATGTCTCGACAGGCGCCGCCGTTGTAGCAGTCGTCCTCGTTTCGGCCGCAGTCATCACCCGCCCAGCCGTTGACGCACACGCACATGTACGTGCCCGGGCTGTTCATGCAGGTGACGCCGTTCAGGCACATGCGAGGGTTGAGTGCGCATTCGTCGATGTCCTCGTCACAGTATTGCCCTGAAGGAACCATATTTTAAAGAGTTAATATTGCAGACAAGGGTTCGGGGGTAAATATTATCAATACATTTTTTATATGGGGAATTTAACTTTTAAGGCCAAGAGTCTCGTTAGGAATGAAATTTTGAAAATGAGTGTTCCTTCCCCTACAGCATGAGATTTCTGCCCCCTACATTATAAGAGATCTGCCCCCTACATTATAAGAGTTCTGCCCCCTACATTATAAGAGTTCTGCCCCCTACATCATAAGAGTTCTGCCCCTTACATTATAAGAGTTCTGCCCCCTACATTATAAGAGTTCTGCCCCTAAATTATAAGAGTTTTGCCCCTACATTATAAGAGTTCTGCCCCCTGCATTATAAGAGTTCTGCCCCCTGCATTATGAGAGTTCTGTCTTATGCATTTTAGAGTTATATCCCCTGCATTATGAGAGTTGTTGCCCAATGAGAGAACACCAGTGTTATATATGAAAAGATATTTTTCAAAGTCGTCGAAAATAAAACATGCATGCGCGTTGAGTCCGGTATGATACCCTCGAGACAAGCATAGAATAGTGGCCTTTTGTAAATGATACAAATATGGAAAATTACACCGCTAATGTGTACAAATATTTGTGTGTGCATGTGTGTTTATGTGGAAACGGCGTGGATGGAAAGTAAGGCTCACAACTGCCAACTCAACAGCCACGAGATCAGCTACCGGCTCTTCGGACCTACTTGAGTACACTCAGTTTTTATAAGTACGTGGCTCAAATTAAGGTAGTAAATGGCGGCTGTAAATGATGCTGACAACAGTATCAATTCATACGCGGAGGTAACAGAATCAAACTGTAGAGTTTCAGTGGTTACTCAATAAAATAAACCGGGAGTGATCTCCCTTAAACGTTCTCGAATATTCTTATATAACACTACCGGGGATGGCAACGCGGGATATAGACAATATTTTAATCAATTTTTAATTACTTATTGAATAGTATGCGCGCGCCCTTGTTTTATAATTCAAATTTTAAAACCAGACTTATTAAATAATGACCTCCATTGACAGGAGGCAAGGCACGCCCAAAATAAAATCAGCGATGTGCCTTTGAGTCTACACATTTCATACATGTGTTGGGTGCTGTACTAGTATTCTGGTGTGTTCTAAAAGCGTTTCGGTTAATCAACAACTGTTGTAGTTTCATTGTATACTTTATGTTTCTTTCTTAAAGCTAAAAAAGTCTAAAATCACAGTCAAGCAACATTGGACTGTATTTTCGCATCCACCAGACTGTTAAATTTCTTAATTTCGACGATATAATTAGCTTTATTGTCAACATAGGCTACACATTCTAGGCTATACTAAGTTTGTCAAAGCAAAACTGTTCTTATAGTTAAGACCAAACTGTTATTATTGATACTTAAAAACTGTTCTTTTTTATTTATTTCTCGAATATTTTGCTGATATATTTTCAGTGTTTCTTCCAGACTTTTTTCTCCGGGGGGGGGGGGGGGGCACTTGGAATTTTCGGGGGGGCGGTAGACTTTCTTCGGCGGGGGGGGCGGACACTGTTACAAGTATATATTTTCTATATAAATTATATATATTTCACTTCGTTCGGGGGGGGGGGGGGGCGGTAAAAAATTTTCGGGGGGGGGGGGGCTTAGCCCCCCCGAAGAGATGCCTGGAAGAAACTCTGTATATTTTACAAGTGTCTTCTGTGAGGGTGCATGTGTGTGTGCATGTACGTGTAATTGTAAGTGTACGTGTTTAAACTTATGATGATATGTATGAGTTTATTTCTCTTTGCGTGTGTTTATATCTGATGAGTAGGGGTATATGGTGTGTAGCTTAACACAACGCAACACGCTTTACATCCCGTTCGTAAAACATTACACAAGTGTAAGAAATATTTACCTGAATGCTCATTATGTTAAAATAATACACCATTTTAATGCACAGTTTTATGACATACGAAGTCGAGTGTTTATGAAACAATTAAACTGGAAGACAGCTGGTTTTTTGGATGACGTGGCTTGCCACCTGGCAATTCTATTACAAAGGCGACAATTCAATAATGACTATTTTAAACCTTACATACATGGGCGTGCACATACTATTGGTTAATAGGAATGTTCACAATTGTATTAATTATGACACGATTAAAACTAAATCCAGTTTTGTATACGGAATTAATATTACATATATATTGGTACATCGATACACGATTTAATTCATTTCGTTACATTGATCGTATGTCAAATTGTTCGTACCTCAATGCATGTTTTTAGATTAGAACTATATGAGAAGCTAATGATCCTCTCCATCCCCCAAACTGCCAACCCATTTGTTTTTGTTACGTATTTTTAATATACAAATTGTATTTACAAGAATGTAAAGAAATTAACTGGTTTTATTAATTGAATATTATTTGGGGTGGAGTTTTGCTTCGTCTACTTAATCTCTACACTGTTTATGTTAAAATCGGTCGTCACTTCAATAAACAATTTTAGTGCGACACTGAGTCCCTAAAGTTAATGGAACTTAACTTAAATTCACTGAACATAGTTAAACTTAAATGTTTCTTGGTAATTTGTTACTACTTTTGCTTAAGGGGATATGCTCGGTTTTTTCATTTTTATACAATGTAAGATCTAAAGCCTTTTGAATACATTTACCATGTTTGGCACATGAAACTAAGTACTAAACAGCAAAAAGGGGTGAAAACAATGTTGGTTGTCATGGAAACCCAAAAAAAAAATCTCCGCCATTTTGAATGTTTCGGTACTTTTAAAAATGCTAAGATTTTTTTATTTATGCATTTATCGCAATGGAATTGGAACTGCTTATATTTCAATATATATTAAAACTTTTTTCTCGACAACATTCGAAATAGCTACTAGTAACAATTTTACAAGTTCTAAAAATCGTACCCTTTTTGGTATTCAAAAGTTTCAAAATTTGCATATTATTTACCATACACTTTTTTTTCTATTAAAGCCATTACAAGTTACTCGTGACAAACGTTGTATTTTTGCATAAAGAACAATTACTGAAAATATGGTTGGTATTGTTCAATAAATAAAAAAGAAGTAGGGTTTTTAGTGTTAAAAACCTGCAAACTGAGAAAAACAACCAAAGATAACGAAAAATAGGTCACGAAAATACCATATCGGTGTAAATTTCAAAGCAGAGTGTAAGTTTTGGGTGTTTCTAGGTTGATGGAAAATACGATTTTCAAATACATGAGAAATCCAGTTTTCCAGTGATGCCAAATACAATATGATGAAGGATGTAACAATTTTCGTAGAGAACTTGTAAGATTGGGAAAAATTGATTATTTTTTTATTAATAGGGTCATAAAAATGGTAATTTAAACACATACAAAATTATTTCTCGTCAAAGTTATTATTTTCTTAATAAAAACAAATAGAGAAAGTTTCCAAAAGTGCAAGAAACCCATTTTGACGAAAAACCATGAATTTGGTGATTTTTTACCGAGCATTTCCCTTTAATTTTAATGCATGTTTTTCTCTTCACTGACCTTTACCTATTTTGCCATACTAAAATCACTTTCATGTGAAGGCCATTTAAAAGATAGTATTGTTACTTGGTTTCTTTCTCCCTGCCATTCGAAAGTTGCGGACATAAGTTTAACTAGCGTCATCAGTTGCCAATTTGAGTGTTTCTTTCCAATGAACCGTGAAGCCCGCGGATCCGGTTACTCGTATCACAAAATTTGCTCGTAACTCAAATAAAAAAAAAATCATTCTCTCGCTGCTCGTAACTCGAAAATCTCGTATGTGGGAGCACATGTGTTTTTAGTTACTACAGTGTACTTTCTTACTAGAGTTTTATATTATTTTCAGTTGTGTATTTACACTAAATATTTAGAAAGAAACCGTTTTTGTTTTCAATCGTCTGAGACGCCTATGCATTTTAAATATTTTGTCGCCATGTGTTTTGTTTGCTAAGTGATTCGAACGACAGACGATATAAACTGTGCGCATCGCATTGTGGGGTACTTGAGTTCTCTGTGCACGTACACGACCGTTTAGTTGACACAGGTAAGTTTTTTTTTTTAATCCGATTTCTCTTCTCGACGTATGATGTTCAGTGTAAAATGGCTGTGTCCGAGCAGCCGAGAGATTTTCAAATAATCCTCTTTCACGAGCTACTGATAGTGTTCTACAGCAAATATTTTTAGTCGCAGCATTGGTAGTGTCGAACTCATACATTATAAATGACTAATAAATAGAAAATAAAAAATGTTTTGAAAATAAGATAATAAAACGAAATTTCTTTCTTTCATAAAATCTCTTGTCGCAAAAATATGTAATATATCTTATGAGCGACCAAAGCTTTTATGAAGTAAAGCAAACTAGTTTTATTATCTTTTTTTTCAGTGCATTTAAAAGCTAACTATTAAAAATGTTTTTTTTTTTAAATTTGTTTTATTACAAGCTTTTATTAAATTCACAACGTCTGTTTTGTTTGTGGGTTTGTGTCAAATCTTGTAACTCAATGTTGCCCCACTTCTAATGCAGCGATTTCGTTCAAACTTTTCACATTCGTTCCACTTTAATACAATTAGTTTTTAAAAAGGAATTAGATGTTAAATTATCAGTAAAAATTAATTAAACTGTTTAGAAACTTAGGGGACATAACAAGATTAAATGCTAGCGATCACTTATTAGCTAACCGTCAATGGTGAAATGTTCGACGAGATATGGGCAGACAACTGTGTTATATTGAAAACTTTTTGGGTTTTATCGGATATATTGTTAGTCGCAGCCAAGAGCTAAAGACTAAAAAAAACTTCTTCTTCTTTGTTCTTAATTTTTAGTGTTGGAAGGGATCGAGCCTTCTCTGCCAAAGAGTTAGAACTCGAGACTTTTTCGAATTTTAACAACCATGAGCTTTCGCCGACTCGACCACGCCTCCAACAGAATTAAGTATTGACTACGATTTCAGCATGGTTTCAACATGGATACCCCCTAATAAAAAAAAATAAAAACAACTATAAAAGCCTTTATAATAACAAGCTTTTAAAGGAACTGAACATAAGAAAAAAACTGTTTTCTATAATACAAGTTTTTGTCGCGTATGAGATTTCTTACATTTTTAGCGATCAAAGCATTTATTAAAGAAAGCAAGTTTGTTAAATTTTCTTATTTTAAGAGAACTTAAAAAAAAGTTTTAAATATGTCAATAATGTACTGAAAATAAAAATATAAATTACATGCTTTAGTAAAAACATTGCTTTTATAATTTGCAAATAAGTTCAAGAACAACTAATGATTTTATTAGGAAAAGCGAAGAAAAAAAAATTCTGTGCTTTTAACGGTGAATACAGTGGTTTTAGATATTTGTTTTCGTTTCTAGACTTTCTTAGTTTGTATTTATACATTCAACACAACATACGACTAAAAATAGTTTAAAAACTCGATCAGTAGCCTGCGTTCTCAAAATAGCATTTATATGCCACAGCATAGACCATAGTCGACTATCAGGCATGAACAAGCCATGACTTGAAAATAATCTTGCTATATCCATTTTATTATTGAATTTAGTATTATTATTTTTTTATTGTAATGACTAATCTAATATCTAGATAGAGTTAACATTAGATATTATTGAATCGTCATCGAAGACAATTCTGGATCTTTTGAACGAAATCGCAGAATTAGAAGTGTGTTTGAATTCAATTACAAGATTTCCCACAACACCACTAACTAACAAACAAAAAGCAGCAAAATAAGCAAAGAAAGAAGTAAACAAACAAAACCAGATTTTGTGAACTAATTTTTATAAAATGAAAAATCTAATAATATAAAAGTATATTACAAACTTCTTTAACAAACAGATGCAGTTGATACTGTACATAATCAAAACAAGTTAAGAACACTTTACTTTCTGTTTTTACAGAATTCATTAAAAATCGTTTCCGATGGCGCTCGGAGGTTTTCAATTTGCTATGGCATCAGTGATGTTTTTCACAATGTGCAATGCACAAGGTGAGTTTATTTAGTTCAATATTGAATACCACAATCACACACACGCACACACGCACGCACGCACTAATAAAGAACACAATCCACAAAGTAAAATTGCAACAGTCAAGTATAATTTTCATCAATTACAAGAGAGACATTGACACGAAGAAAACTGACGACTAGCTACACTGTGTTGACGCTAAACCACACTGCGTACACACTCCTTAGTTCACACACGTGTTTTCCACGCTCGCACACCACTCTCACACACAATGGGAGGCCACTCTCACACAATCTCTCCGTGCCTACACACTTTCGTTACGAACGTCTAGGCTACGTCACACCTCCCCCCTAAAAAAAAGGTTTCTCATTTTCCTAAAATTAAACAGCATCTCTAAGGTCTATCTTGCACAACTACTTAACATGTACAGTAAAAAATACAATATTTATCTGACAATTTACATGCTTTAAATCTCCAAATAAATAAATACTGGCGGGCAAAAAAAAAAGTATATATCTCTACAATTGAAAACTGGACGTAAGCATGTATTAACAACTTATCGCTTTATACATCTAGTCTATAAATCAGAGTTTGAAATCTGGCCACTGATGAAATGTCAGATTCCTGGCTCAGGTTCTCACATTTGGCCAGCAGATCCTGGCTCAGGTTCTCATATTTGGCCAGCAGATCCTGGCTCAGGTTCTCACATTTGGCCAGCAGATCCTGGCTCAGGTTCTCACATTTGGCCAGCAGATCCTGGCTATGGTTCTCACATTTGGCCAGCAGATCCTGGCTCAGGTTCTCATATTTGGCCAGCAGATCCTGGCTCAGGTTCTCACATTTGGCCAGCAGATCCGGGCTATGGTTCTCACATTTGGCCAGCAGATCCTGGCTCAGGTTCTCATATTTGGCCAGCAGATCCTGGCTCAGGTTCTCACATTTGGCCAGCAGATCCTGCCTCAGGTTCTCACATTTGGCCAGCAGATCCTGGCTCAGGTTCTCACATTTGACCAGCAGATCCTGGCTCAGGTTCTCACATTTGGCCAGCAGATAGTGGCTCAGGTTGTCACATTTGGCCAGCAGATCCTGGCTCAGGTTTTCACATTTGGCCTGCAGATCCTGGATCAGGTTCTCACATTTGGCCAGCAGATCCTGGCTAAGGTTCTCATATTTGGCCAGCAGATCCTGGCTCAGGTTCTCACATTTGGCCAGCAGATCCTGGCTCAGTTTCTCATATTTGGTCAGCAGATCCTGGCTCAGGTTCTCACATTTGGCCAGCAGATCCTGGCTCAGGTTCTCATATTTGGCCAGCAGATCCTGGCTCAGGTTCTCACATTTGGCCAGAATCTCCGGGCTCAGGTTCTCACATTTGGCCAGCAGATCCTGGCTCAGTTTCTCACATTTGGCCAGCAGATCCTGGCTCAGGTTCTCACATTTGGCCAGCAGATCCTGGCTCAGGTTCTCACATTTGGCCAGCAAATCCGGCTTCAGTTTCTCACATTTGGCCAGCAGATCCTCGCTCAGGTTCTCACATTTGGCCAGCAGATCTTGGCTCAGGTTCTCACATTTGGCCATCAGATCCTGGCTAAGGTTCTCATATGTGGCCAGCAGATCCTGGCTCAGGGTCTCACATTTGGCCAGCAGATCCTGGCTCAGGTTCTCACATTTGGCCAGCAGATCCGGGCTATGGTTCTCACATTTGGCCAGCAGATCCTGGCTATGGTTCTCACATTTGGCCAGCAGATCCTGGCTCAGGTTCTCACATTTGGCCAGCAGATCTTGGCTCAGGTTCTCACATTTGGCCAGCAGATCTTGGCTCAGGTTCTCACATTTGGCCAGCAGATCCTGGCTCAGGTTCTCATATTTGGCCAGCAGATCTTGGCTCAGGTTCTCACATTTGGCCAGCAGATCCTGGCTCAGGTTCTCACATTTGGCCAGCAGATCCTGGCGCCTACCAGCGCGCGCTGCCCGTTTTTGACAGGTGCCGCGCCGTGATTAATGGCTTTTCTCGCTCGGCTTGACAGCTCAGGTTGAATTATGACCACAGGTGAGTTCACTGAGTGCGTTGGTACGTGAGCGCGTCTCTGGAATTGCGGCTTCCAGTTTTTATGGGTCATTAAACCAATTACGTTTTATAGCCGTAGAATCTCTTTATGGGGTAAATGTAATGGCTTCTCCGCGAAGCATTTGCTTTTTTTTTAAATACCATCTGGCCAGCACGAGACAGGCTGGCGCCACACTTAACGGAGGCTCTAGGGCTTTTTTCATTACCTTGTTTTTAGGTTTTCTGGTACTAGCATTCTAATCCTTTTTGAGATACACGTATACACATTCACATGCACACTAAAATTAGAACCAAAGTCTTCTTATATTTTATTTATTTATTAACGTTTTTCCAAATGATCAAAGACTTTAAAAATATCATGCTGTAAACTTAGCAAGCGTTCAATACATACTCGGTTATAGTAACATGGGTGAGGTGGGTGAGCAGGTGGTGAAGGGTGAACAGTTGGGTAAAGGGGGAGCAGGTGGGTGAAGGGGGAGCAGGAGTAGGAGTAAAGGAAATATATTAAAAGACTCCACCACCTAAGTGAGGTGGGTGAGGAGGTGGGTGAAGGGAGAGCAGGTGGGTTAAGGGGGAGCAGGTGGGTGAAGGGGGAGCAGGAGTAGGAGTAAAGGATATATAGTAAAAGACTCCACCACCTGGGTGAGGTGGGTGAGGAGGTGGATGTTAATTTTAATTTTAATTTTTTTTTTTTTTTTTTTTTTTCATCATCTGATAACTTTAAGGTTCTATAACTCTATATATTTAAAAACATTTTTTGATTCAACCGAGTTTACTTTCCCTAACGTAAGTACATGTAAAGGGGGGGGGGGTGTTCCTATAGATCTGTAATGAATTAGGCCTTTTTGACTATGACTTGTTTTCCAGGCGTTGACATTTTTTTTGAGGTACACGAACACACACACACACACACACACATACATACACACACATACACACACACACACACGAAATTCATACAAGGTCGGTAAAGGCGGAGAGAACTCATAGGTATACATTATCATGGCGACAACAAAAGCGACCCTTACTTTATTTACATGAAAGAGTGTTTTCCAAAAAGTGTCACCATTCCGTTGTCATTTTCGCAGCTGGGTTTATTTTAACTGCACACCGTGCGCTCTTGTTTACATTTAAAAATACGTGTCGCGGGTCGTGTTCACGTGTCTTCCCTAATAGAGAAACGAGAGGAAAGACAACTGTTCTAAAATTAGAACAGTCTTGTTTACAGCCACGAGTAACGTCCCCTGTTGAAAAAATTCTCGTCAGAATGCTTATCTAAACATTCAATTTCTTTAACAAGTTAAAAAATAATTTAGGCGACCAACGGTTAACAGCATTAAGACGCCTCACTTTTTGTTTCCTGTGACGACAAGGCACAATACACTTTTGTATTTTATGTCTCAAGTAGAGGGATGGGATATTTTTTCTTTGTAAGCGTGTTGTAAACCAGGGGTCTCCAAACTTTTCAGTCCGAGGGCCGCATTAACTATCAAATTTCAGTTCGCGGGCCAGTTTCTTCCAGGCATGTCTTTGATTTTTCTGCGCAAAGTTCCTCATCATCACCAACAAACGATTTTTTCTTGGACAAAAACATCTCCACGGGCCGGATGAGAGGACTTCGCGGGCCGCAACCGGCCCGCGGGCCGTAGTTTGGAGACCCCTGTTGTAAACAAAGGGTAGACGAGGCGACTACTAAGTAAGAGGGGAGAGAACCTGGTTTGCATCGCGATATTTGAAAACATGGCGATTTTTAACTATGCTTACAGACCTCAACCAAAAAAGGCAATGAAATTAGAAGGAAGAGGAATATATATCTTAGTCTTGCAGCAGATTACCTTCCCATGTTCGTTACCACTCAACGTATTTTGTTTTTCTATATCTTGCATTGTCATCTTAATTTTTGATCACCTTAGTAAAAAATTGCTTTAGATTATAAACTTCAAGTTTTAAAAAAATAACAACGTTATAGTACGTCGTGTCAAATGACACACCGTTTAAAATGTCTACGTTTAAATTTCACCAAAATAATGACGTAAAAACTAAATATGATATGACGTTAGCATACATATTATTCAATCAAATCACTCTAAAGTACAAATCAATAATTCTGATTGATTAAGGGGCTGGGTGAGTTATTTTTATCACTATTCGTCCTATCCTCTTGAAAACTTTGTCCGCAACCCCTTCCCCCTCTCGCATCCCTAAGCTCATTACCAACCGATAGATAAACAGACCGTACCACTACCAACACTATACCTATTCCCTTGGACAGACAAGGATTAAGTAGTAAGGCTGTTCCGCTCTTCCGGTAACCTAATCAACGGACCCTAGGTGCAAAGATGGCAGCTGGGAAACTCCGAGCGTCAAACCGCACCACTTTACTACCGGGGCGTCGTCCGAAATAAAATAAAAATTTAATTGCAGAAACCTTCTCAAAAGTCAGAGGTCCTTTCATGCACCTTTTCAGAAAAATGTCTGGAAGAAAAACACGGCTTGGAGTATTCTTAACGACTTTCCAATTTTTCTTAGCGATTTGATGAAAACGAAAAAGTTAAAGTGTTAGTAGTGCCATATTGATTGAAGATTAATTACATAAAAAAAAAGAATTGTAATTTTGGTATAATTAGTAGAAAAACGTTGATAAATGTAGAACTTCGCTTGTTGTGAAAACACTATCCATGGTTGTTGTTTAAAAAAAAATGGTTCAGTCGTTATCATTGATATTTAGTAGGATGGAATTTCAGGGAGGCAGACAGTTGGGAGGGAGGTGCAGGTCTGTGTGTGTGGTGGGGAGGGTGGAGGATGGTGGTAGGGCATTTTCTAGTCAGTTGAGGTTTTTAGCGATGCATTTTAACTTACTAGTCAAAGTTAAGTTTATTTATAGACTAATTCTCTCAATGTCTTGCATGACAAAGTGACATCGCCTGTAGTGTTATTATAACGAATGACCTATGTTTGACCCCCCCCCCCCCCCCCCCCCCCATCCCACTGCCGATACGGTAAGAAAAACTGTGAACATTTTTGGAACTTTTAACATTTTTCTTTTGTAAAATTATTTATATAAAACAAATATTAAAATTCCTTTGTTAAAGTTTTAATTTTTGTGAGGGAAAAGGGCCCATATGTGCCTTGGGCCCGATACCTTGCTTACGCTAGCTTTACGGTAAATACGCCACTGCCTACAAAGTTCACCAAGATCCATTGGGTACTCTGATTTGTCATCAAGTTCAAGTCCGAATTTCTTTATTTGATTAGGTCACACATCATGGTTTAAAACCATCGGAAAACTAGAATTCTATACACAACGAAGGTAGTTTCTGTTGCCTGCATTTAATTAGTTTTAATTTTTTTTTAAATGATGTCTCTATTCTTCAGAATGGGTAGGCTCCAAAATTTTGGATGGAAAATGTTTTCTTTTTGTAAACGATTACAAACCCTGGGATGACGCGTTGGTAAGAATAAACTTTTTGTTTTTAATTTTCATAGTAAATTAAACTATAATTTGTAAAAAAATATATTTCAACCAATTTTTTACCAATACATTTTAATTCTCGTGTTTAAAATCAATGTAAGTATAACCTTATGAACTCCTCTAATTGATATGTAGTATAAGCTTGTTAATATTCCACAAACAAAAACACTATACTACTTTACAAAAAATATATTTTTGTATCTGTATTTGAAGAAAAACAACTTTTTCGCCAAGAGATAAGTATTGGCCTCTAAAAATTAAGTAGCAGAAAGTTTAAAATTTTTTTATGTTTTTATGTTATTCTCCATTCACACAAATAGAAATATTAACTGTAACAAATAATACAAATGCTATTGATATTTATAATTAAAAGTAAATTATTTTTAAAAAAAAAACTAAAAAAAATGGTCTGATGTAAAATAATGAATGAAATAATATATGCTTCAACTTCGCGTTCTACTTTATTCGATTCTTCAGACATCATGTGTCAACATGGGTGGAACTCTGGCAACCGTGACGTCACTAGTGCAATGGAACGCCTTAGAGACAGCGTTCAATTTTAACAGTTGGTTTAAAATTTAAATCTTTAAATATACATTTCATATATTTTCAGACGGTTTAAGATTGAATGGTCTGACCTTGCCAACGTAGGAAAACATGTGTTATTTTTTGTCTTGACCAGCAGATTAGGCCTATATGATGAGTTTTCAAAGACATTTTCTTCATAAACAAGATATTGTTAACAGACGTATTACACAATCGCATACATAATCCATTGCATCTTAATATAATCTCACAGACAAAAATAAGCAAATGGCTTATATAAATCATTGTATGCTTTTATAAAACAGTCGACCCAATTTTCTGTTCTTATATGATATATATATATATATATATATATATATATATATATATATATATATATATATATATATATATATATATATATATATATATATATATATATATATATATATATATATATATATATGACATTTTCTTCTCGAAGTATCGTTTTAAAATTGTCCTTTATTTACGGTTTACATTTTAATTTTTATGCTGCACAGAGTAAATTTTACCTTTTTTAGATTGGGATGTTGTCTGGATTGGCGCCAACAAGAAGACCACTGGTGGGACATTTGTTTGGGTTGAAAATGACAGAGCAGCCACCGAATTAAACAGTTGGTGGTTTACTAACAATCCAAGTAGTTTTCCTGGGAATGACTGTGTCATTATTTTTCAAGGAAGCGCAATCAACTCAAAATGTACCGATGAAGCTATGTATCTGTGCATGGAGCCCAGTAAGTGTATTCTTTGCATTTCTCGCAACCAGCTGTTACCTTGTGTCTTGTTAGTTATTGTTACGTCCCTTGATATATACATCATTGTTATGTTCCTTGCGTGTGTATTTTGTGCGTGTATGTGAGTCAGTGACTGAGAACAAAACGAAAAAAATCGGACGTGTTATGATAGAATGTTCACTACTTGCTTAATAAAGTTTTTTATGTAAACCTCTAGTGTTGTGTTCAAAGTGCAACGATTTGAGTAATGTAACACCATCTAATCTTTCTTGGCTAAGATATATCATTTTAAAATGTAAACATTACGATGCAGATAGAAGAAAAAACATTAAAAGTAACCGAAATATTAGTAAATACTAGACTACCCGGTGATCCCTTGGATAACTGTGGGTTTCGGGGGGTAATCCATAAATGACATCACGTCTGTCACTTATCATCATAAAATAACCAGACCCCACATTCAAAAAGACTTTTTTTTTTATCTTTTAAAAGATAGGTCTGACCACACTATCCCTTCATATATGACGTCACAGGTGACCTACTCAACTCAACTTCACCTGCCCAGTGTCCCGCTAAGTCTCAGACAACATGCTTTTATCGTTAAAAAAAAACTATTCCGGCCGAGCACGTCTCTGACTACACTATCCCTTCATATGCTTAGGACAAAGAATCAGATGAGCTCTACTTCATCTGCCATGTATCCCGCCAAGTTCAGATAGTCAAATTTATCATCATTCATATATAAAAAAAATGAATTTTTTTTAACATTGACGTGATATGTCTAGAACCCGTGCCACCCGCATGAAAACCTATTACACTAACAACTTAGCTGTCTAGACTCGTGACGTTAGTGATGTTTTTGTGGTATAACTTAATACTATGAGTCTCCTTATGCAACTTGATTTACGCGCATAGGCCCTACCTAGATCTCAGTCTAGTAACTTTCAAATTAAACTTTATCTTAAATTAGCCAACTGCATAGCTAAACAAACAAAGATTTATATATAATAATGAAGGTCAGAAATCGTTTAGTATAGAAACCCATTATTATCTAGATCTGGGTACAATTATCTGGATTCTACGATTGGTTTGGTTAAGTCTAGTATTTTTCGTAACTCTAGAATCTAGTTCTAATTCTAGTTCTAGATCTAGAACTTAGATAGATAAACCACTTGTATTATTCTTGAATTAGATGATCCGTGAAGCTAAAAAGGAAAGATTTATATCAAATATTTAAAGACTAAAAAAGTTTAACCCTTTATCTACTGACGGTACTTATAAGTACCATTTTAATTAAGTGCCTATATTATTTTTAATTTAATACGAATTTTAAAAATTATTGAGGTAATTAATAGTATTATCTCCACTGAGTCGCCGGTAGTTGGAGGTATCGATATTTTTTTGAAAATTTCTGGTGTGGCGCCATTTTCAATGTCTTGCTGTATCGGCAGTTCACAGTTGTTCTGTACAGTTCTCACACACGTTCCTGATTTCCCTTTGATTTACATTATTATTCAAGTTTTCAACTCTAAATATTTTTTATTGACATCTTCAATAGTCAGGCAAACGCGTCTAACTTCTAGTTTTACAATTGTTATCAAATTGTCTATGGATCGATGTTTATAAGTGGACTTATAAGTACCGTCAGGGCACACGGTCATTTTTTAGGATTTCTAGAAAATGGCAGATTTTCGATGTGGAGTGACATAAATATTATTTTGATAACTAATTATCGAAATGTACTCAAAAAATGATATTTACACATTTATAAGAAGGCTAGCATATGTTTTACCATAGAAATATTGTAATAACATGTTGATTTCTAGTAGTAAAAGAATAACAAGAATAAAGAATAAAGGTAGCAGTTGCAGGCTCATTTACTAGGTTTAGCATACTTCATGTGTATACCAAAGCCTAGTTATAGTAGTAATATTTAATTTGTTATTTATATTTACTGCAATAAACTGCCTTGCCCACAATAACTAGCATTTACGTACTTTATACATGTAGACTAGTAATAGCCCATATTTCTGCATATAGTATAGATCTATATGGTAAATTTTTAACCAGCAAACAGAAAACAGTAGGCCACTACGACTATCCTAAATACATTGAGCTCACTTCTATTTATGAACTTTACACTGTAGTGTAGACTTGTCATAACATTCTAGTAGCCTACAATTATACTAGTATTACTAGTAGGCCCTAGTTGTGTGCTGAATGACTAGGCTTTTGTTTGTTTATGCGTCTCATTGTAATAGCTATTGGAAGCTTCCAGAAAAAGCCTGTTCAGTCCGGCAACCGTTGTTACACCAAAAAGACCACAGATAAGAATGAGGGAGCATGACATGTCGGCAACTTTTTTGTGTTTGAGGTCTAAGATGTGTTCCGATTGAAAATCCAGTAAAAATCGTACTCAAAATACACTTTTTGTGCTACATTTATGTGTGAAAATTACAAAAATGATTTTTATAATCATTGCCATGTTATTAGTTACTAAATAGTATTGTTTGTTCCTGTTTTGTAAAAAAAAAATTTTTTTGGAAAAAAAGTCCTACATTCCTACGGTACTTATAAGTACCAATACATGTTTGGGCTATTAAAAATTTATGAAACCAAATTTCCTTCGACATATGCTTTAAATGTGCCAAAAGCAATATGATAACACATTGTTTAAGAAAAAATTTCATTCAGAACTTAATTCCGTAAATAAAGGGTTAATAAAGAAACTCAATAAATTATTCTTTATTTTAAAATAATTTGGTTCGACCTAGATTCTAGATCTATAAATAACTTTTTTTGCCCATTGATATTTAGATCTATAAATAACTTTCTTGGTCACCTGATATTTAGATCTATAAATAACTTTCTTGGACAGATTGTAGAGCTAGAAAAATTTATTGTAATACTAAATGAAAAAGACAGTTGAAAATTTTTGTAAGTGTTGGAACGTAATAAAAACAGCAAACGGACGTATTGTTAAAGTTATTGCCGACAGAAAATTAGTTTTAGAACCCGTTAAAGATCTGAATAGGCAACAAAATCTTCGAAGGAAATGCCATTGTTGATGTAAAAAGTAAATAAATCATGTGACGTCACTATTCTTCCGAAATAAAGCCTATGTTTAGAACTTTCAAATTTAATGTGGTTAATTTACCAATGAATAAATCCATAAATTAATTAACGTTTTAAACAAATTGTGATTAACAGTCTGTCTGAAAACAAAAAAAATTTCTCTACCTGCATATTATTTTACAGCTCTACACATAGTGCAGATTCTCTCCAGTAGCCAATCAGACAAACAAAAAAAAACAAAACAAAAAAAAAACAAATAATGTAAACATGTAAACAAACTTGAGTTTTAGTAGTATTTAGATAGTTTAGTAAAAAGGTTGATTACATTTCCTAAAGAAAAAATGGGCTTTATCTAAATCAGAGGATGTTTCACATTGTTATATTTAAATTCAACTCGTAGTAAACTAAGTCGCGTTTAGGTAGTAAAGAAAACTCTAGCATAACAATTGTTTTAACCAGAGTTGCCCAAGATTTGTTCTGTTATTATTTCATATTTTGCTCTCATCTGTCCGAAGAATTGCTATTTTTGTTATTTAGTTGCCACCTTTGTTTACTACTAGTTAAATCCATCTCTATCTCTTTAGCTGTATAATTTCCTTATTTCTCTTTTGTTAGTTTTCTCATTCAGGATTGTATTGACTATTGTTTGTAGCTTCTTTACAATTCATTTTATTTTTGTGTTGTGGAGTTCTTGTAATGTATTTGTGTTTTTCTTGAATACGCTAACATTTTGACAAATATAACAGGAATATGAGTACGCAGTTGTTACAAATTTTTAGTTTAATTATTCCTGCAACTTCATTGCTAAGTTTTTTTTTTAATTTCTTACCCTGCATATCTGTTTATTTTGATGTAACTTCCAAGGTAGTTAATTTTAAGTTATCTAACATATTAGTTTTTAGCTGTCTAACTTGCTAACCCCATAAAAAATCCTTTATAACTTCGGCTAATTCATTTCTTATTGTCTAATTGCTATTCTGCGACATATCTAAGTACTAGCCATGGATACTTGTTTCAAGTGAATTATAGGCCTATACAGTTTTACTGTTACACGTATTTGGAGAAAAAAATTTATAAAATAGTTATTGGTCAAAACGCCATATGCTTTACTACACGTTGAATGATATTAGTGACAAAGCAAAGAAGTAACTAAATAGCAAAAAATCCGACACATTTTAAATAACATACACTACCAATACCTATTAGAAAAATTAAAACCAAATTATATACATTATAAGTTATAATAGATTGACGACAGAAGCCTGTGGTTGTATATAACACATTTATTGGGTCTAACTACATCACGATGGTAACACACAGAGAGGACGGAAGGAAGTACACAAGGGACATCACTCAAGATAACAATATTATAAATATAACTAATACAGAAGAGTGAGTTCCCTTGACCTCACAATTATTTCAATCTATTACATCCCTTTACCCTTAGAACACAATAACACATCTCTCAATAGAACAATTGATAGTATCCTAAAATCACCAATTATATTGTAACATGAACACTATGGTAGATTACATCCTTACAAACAATGCACAATATGCTACAACATAATCAAAATACAAAACAATAATGTCAAAGTCCTTTTGACCTTTAGAATCATAGGTCTAACTTATTTGGGACTTTGATTGTCCTGCTTGACCTTCTCAGTGGCTTCTGATTTGGTGACTCAAGATTCTGACCATCTGGATTCTCTATCTCAGGAGGTCTAGGATTTAAATCATTAACTCCAGAATTTACATTTTCTGACTCCAGACAACTTGGTTCACTCATATCAACAGAACTTGGTTGTGGAACAAACTGAGTTGGTGTGAACTGTTCAGATTTGGTGGGATCGACAGATTCACACTTATTATCTGCACAAGTTATTTTTAACTTTATAAGACACAGGTCCTGTACATTGAACAATTTGACCTGGTATCCATTTTTCCTTTCTCCCATAATTTCTTAGATACACATTCTTATTAACACCAAATTCTCCTTCAATGAATGTTTTGTCATGATTTAATGGAACTATTTTTGAATTGGCATCTGAAAGTATTATGCTGTTATTCAGATCCTTGACTGACATAGATTTCTTTGATTGATCAATTTCCTCAGGTAATCTGATAGTGCTTTTTGGTAACCAAAAATACTGTTTAAAAGTAATATCCTGGATAATATCACTTTGCAACTGTGATCCAGTATTTGAAATGGGTGTATTAAATGGCAAAAATCTTTTTTCTTTTCTTTTGATGTTACCCTTTTAGTTTCTGTAAGTGCTAATGATGTTAGCAAAGTTGTTTGATGATCACATTCCTTCTTACTAATGTATTCTCTTTAAAACATTTGAAATTGCCATATCACCATAATCATTTATTAAATTACAAGTACTTTGTTTAGGCAACTCTAACTGATAATGGACTGCATCTTCTCCATCTTTTATATTATCTTCACAAAGGTTTTTATTTCTTATTTAATATGGCCTTAAGTCATCATTCACAGACTCTTCAGGCCAACCATTCTTACAGTACTCATATACTTTTATTAAGCACTCATCTTTTTGTGTTTCTCTCTTAATATCATTCACATTTATATTGGAGTTATCCATGATAGTGAAGAGAACAAATACATCTTCTGGTACATAGCTCAGGCTTTGGTTTTTTAAAGGTAATCTACTAAGACTATCTGCACTATTCTCAGATCCAGGTTTGTATTTCAATTCATAATTGTATGCAGTTAGTGTGATAGCCCATCTTTGAATCCTTGGTGAGGCATGCTCAGGTAGGGTTTTGTTTTCTCCAAATAAACCTAGCAATGGTTTATGATCTGTAAAGATGGTGAACTTCCTACCAAACAGAAACTTATGAAATTTCTTAACACCAAAAATGATGCCTAAGCCTTCCCTATCTAACTGAGAATAATTTTTCTCAGCCTGGTTCAAAGATCTACTGGCAAAAGCAATGGGTCTGTCACCCTTCTCATCCATGTGGGACAAGACTGCTCCTACACCATCTGGTGAAGCATCACATGTCAATACAAGTCTTTTCCCTGGGTCATAGTGAGTTAGTAAGGTGTCAGAAGACAAAGCCTCTTTTGCTGTATTAAAAGCAGCTTCTTGTTGTTTACCCCAGTGCCAAGTTGCATCTTTCTGTAGCAGCTTGTACAGTGGTGATAGTTTACCAGACAGATTTCCTATGAACTTTGCATAGTAATTTATTAAGCCCAAAAAAGCTCTTAGTTGTTGAGTATTTTCAGGTTTGGGTGCTTCCTTAATGGCTTTTGTTTTCTCAGGTTGAGGTCTGATGCCTTGCTTGCTTAATATATAACCAAGAAAACTAATTTCTGTCAGCATGAATTGACATTTATCTTTGTTTATCTTTAAACCTTTTTCACCAACAATTTTCAAGACTTTATCAAGTGTTTTAAGATGTTCAGTGTCATTCTTACCAGTTATGTACACATTGTCAAAGTACACACAAACATTTGGAATGTCCTTAAAAATACTGTCCATGACAGCTTGGAAAATTCCAGGGCTGGATGATATGCCAAAACATAGTCTTTCATATTGGTAGAGTCCTTTATGTGTGTTTATTGTCGTATAGACTTTTGAATCTGGATGCAGTTCTAGTTGAGTGTAAGCATGACTAAAGTCTAATTCAGTGAATTTGTCTCCTCCTGCCAAATTCAAAGAAATTTCCTCAATGTTAGGAATAGGGTACCTATTTAGCTCTATTTGCTTATTCAGTGTAGTTTTATAATCTCCACAAATTCTTATAGAACCATCCTTCTTTAACACTGGCACAATGGGTGTCGCCCAATCGGAATAGTCTACCTTCTTTATAATGCCATTAGATTCCAATCTACTTAGCTCATTTTCAATTTTATTCCTCATTGCATAAGGTGGAACTCTAGCTTTGCAGTATCTTGGATTTGTATCTTTAATGCTTAACTTCACTGTTCTATCATTTAGTAATCCAGAGTTACCAAAAACACATTTATTTTCAGATATAACTTTATCTAGTGAAGTAAGACTAGATTCTTTTACATTCTTCAATGAACAAATACTCTCCCAATTTAACTTAAGATCACTTAACCAGTTCCTACCTAGTAATGGCGGTCCATTTCCTTCAACCACAAGAAGAGGAAGTTTAACACTTTGACCATTATAACTTACATGAACCATACACTCTCCTATTACCGGAACATTGTCACCAGTGTATGTTGTTAGACACTTGTGACACGGCTGTAGAGACACTGATCCTCCTGTGACAGCGTCAAAATCTTTCTTTGTTATGACTGTTAGAGATGCTCCAGTGTCAAGTTGGAAGCTGATGCTCTTACCGTTGATATAAACTGGTACATTGATGGGAGCATGACTTATTGATTTAACAGAGAACAGGTTGAAATCCGGCTGCAAATCAATTTGAGCATTTTCACAGGTAGAGTGGTTCATTGGTTGGGTTAGGTAGTCTTGGTGAGAGTTAACATAGTGCTGCTTTTGGTTGCGGTACTGTCTTGACTGGCTAGATTTAGCAACAGACGAAGACTTTGCAAAGCAGGCCTTGGCAATGTGACCTTGCTTACCGCACTTATAACAAGTTGCTAACTTGAACTTGCACCGATGAGATGCATGGGGACCTTTGCATCGATGACATTTTTGATAATTATTACTAGATTTAGATCTAGGATTTGAACGAGCAGGCTGTTTAGCATAAGTTGGAATGCTCTGATGGGGTTGATGTTTATTGACTAACCTGCTGTTTACTGCATGGATCTCTGAAGGTGCTAAAGATCTCGCCGCATCAGATGACTGCTGGAATGAAGTTGCAAGTTGTATTGCTTTTTCTAATGTTAGATCTGACTCGAGCAGCAACTTTCTTTGAATATCAGGGCTGTTTACACCTGTCACAAACTTTTCACATAATCTGTCAGACAGCGTGTCTCCGAATTCACAAAATCTACTTAAATGACGTAAAGCAGCAACATATTCTGATATTGACTCGTTTGGTTGACGAGTCCTACTGTCAAATCTAGCTCGACATAGAAACTTTGATGGTACAGGCGCATGGTGGTCTGTTAGCAATTTGCTCAGCTCGTTAAAGCTCTTGGTAGTTAGACTAGCTGGTGCGCATAAGTCTTTTAGTAGCCTAAATTGTTGAGGCCCTATGACTGTTAACAAAACAGCTCTCTTTTTGGCTTCTATCGTCACGTCGTTAGCTTCTAGGTAAGAGCTTAACCTCTCTAGGTAATCTTGAATGATTTCATCATTCGCATCAAATTCTTTTATTTGGCCATACAGCGCCATAATTCTAGAAATAATTAGCTAATAAGCTCTAGCAAACCTCTTTTTTGCGTAAGTAGGTGCTCTTTTTAGTAGATGTTTATCCTTCGTCGCCAGTTATAATAGATTGACGACAGAAGCCTGTGGTTGTATATAACACATTTATTGGGTCTAACTACATCACGATGGTAACACACAGAGAGGACGGAAGGAAGTACACAAGGGACATCACTCAAGATAACAATATTATAAATATAACTAATACAGAAGAGTGAGTTCCCTTGACCTCACAATTATTTCAATCTATTACATAAGTCAACACAACACCATATTAAATGCACACACTGACTAAGACACTTAAATGATTCCGTTAAATACCTGGCTGTTTAATGGACATTATATTGTTTTTTAAAGTAAATTGTATTAGTTTGACCGAGAAAATGACATACATTTTATATGTAAGTTTTGTTAAGTAGATTTATAGAATCTAGATCTAAATCGAATGTATGCTAAAATTGGGAGATGGAGCCATTAGTGTTGAATACTTTTTGTGGTGTAAACATGTGGCATGTGACGTCATTGTTTATTGCGTTCTTGTTACAACCATAAACACTTTTCCGGTTGCATAGTTAAAAATGTGTTTCTGCATTCGACTATTCTTTTATTTTTATTTTCCTTCTTTAAATAAATCACATGGGATTTTATATATTAGGATGTTGCCCCCCCCCCCCCCCCCATTGACCAGAAACCTTCGTTAGAATAGTTCCTGGAGATATATTCGTAAAATTAATGAGCAGTACACAAGTTTAGAAAGGAGACGATTTATTATCTAATTATTTTGTTTAGACTCTGCCACAACAAAATGCACTGTAACTACAGCTACAACAGAGGCAGTAACAACATCAGCTGCAACCACAGGTAATAACCGTTGAAATTTGCTTTGAATACCTATTATACAGTATCCATCTTTCAATGTATCAATCTATCTTAACATTCACCCACCCACGCAACCAACCTCGAACCCGCCCCCACAAATCAAATAACACACCCATACTTACATCGATCCACCCCACCACCTACCCACCCCCTAGAAAACGAGATTTCAAAATCGGTAAAAAATTATCAAAGTATCTCGATTCAACACAATGCTCAGTATGCTAGGTATAGTTAATTTGCTGATTCATAGTAAATGCACTAATTAACACATGTGTTCTTTAATATAGTTTCAGTTGAGACATCTACCCAACCTCCAGAGTCTATCCCAATCACTAAGCACCCAAGTAATTATTCATTGATTATGTTAAGTGAAATAAAATTATAGCTTTAATCATAGTAACATTTTTCATCGAAGTGTCAATGATCAATTTATATCCAATAATTTATTGTTTAATTTTAGGAAAACAATGCAAGAAAGGCTAATTACCCTTTACTGGCGTACGGTAAGGTTATTACATATTTATGCTATTTTGGAGGTATGTAATTCGGTTGCAAAGTATAACATAAAATAGGCTTATAGATAGTGCACAGCTCCAATGGGAATAAACGAATCGTCAAAAATGTAGTGAAGGCGATGGGGCCTTTGTGATGCTATTGACTAAACATTAACCCACCCACCCACAAATCAACACTCTAACAACCATGCATCATTTATTCATAAATCTACTCGACCACATTACCCCTTCCCCTCTCAATCTGCAAAAATGAGAATAGGTAAAAATACATATTAAAAGTATAGCACAGCTTATTGTGATTAGTGATTAAAAGAATCGTAAAGTGTAGAAAAGGCCATGGAGCATTATTGGTGTTATTGACTTAGACACATTAAATTGGAACATTAAAATTCTCTGTAATGTAAATAATTAAAATCTTAGTAGAAAATAATAACATTTCAAGAGATTCATCATCTTTTCCTTTATGAAACCAAGACACATTGGGCCACTACAGAAAGTTCCCTCCACTTTTGTCTGTCATCAGTAATTTTCCTAACATTCACCCAAGACAGTCCTGCCTGTTCCAGCTTTTTCCCCACCGTGCGCCTTTACGTCTCTCTTGGCCTTCCCTGCTTTCTTTTTCCATGAGGCATCCAGTTTATCGCCATTCCTGCGATGTCATCTGGATTCATTTTTAGGAAGAGCCATATTCATTGACATCATTTTTCAATTCTTTCGGAATCTGCTTTTATTTCCGTCTCTCCTATTAGTCTATCATTTTCGATAGTGTTAGGCCTGTGGATGCCTTTTATCATTCTTTCCTTTAAAAGAGTTGAGCGATCTGCTGAAGGCGGTTGTTACATTAACGCATTCGCTGCCATACAATAGGAAGCTAAGGACATAATTTTGTAAAGTGTGCATTTAGTCCTGGAAGAAATTTCTAGAAAATGTCGGTAAAAATTAAAACTTGTCAGATTGAACGTTGTATTTTGTAAATATATAGACAGATTTATTTCCGCGGTGAGCACAAGTTAATAACAACAGAATCTGTATTTATAAAGATTGAATAATCTTTTGTCATCTTTGTTCAACAGAAACGTGATATTCCATGGACACCACGGATCGTATTTTCTATCAATTATGAAGCAATAAATTATAACATTTGCTTTTGTTTTACAATTATCTATTCAGTTAAAACATTTTGGTTTAAAATTAAATTTTTTAATCTAACTGTACATTTTTTTTTAAATTGTGTAAGCTCGATATATGTTCTCATTGAAATTTCTAATTAAATACAATTTTTTTATCATTTGTAACTCTGTTTTAAAAAATAATAGAGTAATTTCAATTTTAACCCTTCATTTCATATTGTAGCAATTTTGCTACAAAGTGAAATAACCCCCATTGAATCTACACAAATGTTAAAATTTGAGTTTTAATATGCTATACACTAGCTTGATCATTTTTGACCTAAATTCATACCCGAAAGAGACTATAGGTGTGTTTCGTTTCACACAATTCGAGTTTGATTCCGTTTTTTTACACTGGTCAGAGGTGTTTTTTGAGAAAATAATAAAAATTCACAGGCCGTGTTTTTCTTCTTAAAAAATTATGTACCAATCTCAGGTGAGTTATATTACCTAAAATAAGTTGTTTGCATGCTATTTCTTTATATTTGTGCTGATATGTCCAATTACGGTATATAGCAGTTTTGGTACACCATGCAACGGTATGACCATGACATTAGCTTGGACTGCTCTATGGTGACTTTTCTGTAGTATAATATTTAGTTGATAGAACAATTCCTAGGTAGACTCTAGTCAACTGTTGGTTCTTACACTAGCTTAGTTTTGTTTGTTTTTCATATTTTTCATAATATGTAAATTATAGAAGAAAAATAGTGTCAAAATCTAAAACAATAATTATAAAAAAAAAATCATAAAAAAACGTTTTAATAACAAGCTTTTATGTAATAGTGCACTAAACAGTAGAAAATAAATTATAGACTACTATTTAAATAACTAGAAAGAAAAGCGTGGGTCACTTTAGTATCTATGGGATACCTTTACTAATGTTAAGGAAGACACCCACGCTTTTCTTTCTAGTTATTTAAATAGTAGTCTATAATTTATTTTCTACTGTTTAGTGCACTATTACATAAAAGCTTGTTATTAAAACGTTTTTTTTTATGAATTTTTTTTTCAGTACTTTACATGTTTTATTTACAATAGAGTTATATGACTAAAAATCATTGCGCGCCTACTGAACGTGATGTCGCAGCCATTGAACGTGATGGCGCAGCTATTGAACGTGATGACGCGTGTGGTGTGGTCGGATAAGCATGCCTACTAATTCGGTCCAAATTTTAATTAATTCATAAAAAATTAATTAGGCATCCAATTAAGTCAAATTTAATTTCAGATTGCATTGTCTTCATGTCTTGACCCACGTGCCAAATATGAATCGTATCGGTCAAGTAGACGTGTCCGAATTTTCACTCCAGCATTTCGATCTAGACAGACAGACTGACGACTGACGACAGAGGAAGCTAGTTAAATAAAACATTTCATAAAAAACGTTTTAATAACAAGCTTTTATGTAATGATGCACTAAAAAGTAGAAAATAAATTATACACTACTATTTAAATTACTATAAAGAAAAGCGTGGGTCACTTTAGTACTTTAGTACCCATTGGATACATTTACTAATATTTGAGAAGAGACCCACGCTTTTCTTTATAGTAATTTAAATAGTAGTGTATAATTTATTTTCTACTTTTTAGTGCACCATTACATAAAAGCTTGTTATTAAAACGTTTTTTTATGAAAAAAAATTTCAGTACTTCACATGTTTTATTTAGAATAGTGTTACATGACTAAAAACCATTGCGCGTCTATTGAACGTGATGGCGCAGCTATTAAACCTGATGGCGCAGTTATTGAAAGTGATGACGCTTGTGGTGCCGTTGGATTGACATGCCTACTTATTCGGTCCAAATTTTTATTAATTCATAAAAAATTAATTAATTAGGCATCCAATTAAGTCAAATTTAGTTTCAGATTGCATCGTCTTCATGTCTTGACCCACGTGCCAAATGTGAATCGTATCGGTTAAGTAGAAGTGTCCGAATTTTTACTCCTGCGTTTCGATCTAGACTGACGACAGACTGTCGACTGACGACTGACGACAGAGGAAGTGAGTTAAATAAAAGCTTGTAAAAATATATGTATACTAATTTTACTTAGATTTAGCACTTACTCAGCACTGTGTACTGTGGATGGATGGACGGACAGACGGACAGGACAGGACAGGATAGGATAGGACAGGACAGGAAGAACAGACAGTAAAACATTAGTGTAGTCTGTCAGCTGTTTCTGAAACCCTGGGACAGACTGACAGGCAGGCAGGCAGGCAGGCAGGCAGACAGGCAGGCAGGCAGGCAGGCAGGCATGCCGGCCGACCGACCGACCGACCGACCGACCGACCGAACGACCGACCGACCGACCGACCGACCGACCGACCGACCGACCTACCTTAACACGCCGAAAATTATATTAGGCATGTTTCTACCCACACTTGTTCATAGTCGTCTTCGCTTACGTCAACGCCTTAATTCGTGTTTTCGTTGATTTGTATTGCTGTCTGCAATCTGCCTTGCAAAAGTTGTATTGATTACACAAGTCAAAAAACACACACACACACTCAAGCTAAATAACATACACATACTCAAGCTATATTACACACACACGAGCTAAATCACACATACACATCCAAGCTACTGTGTGGAAATGTTGCATTTTCAAACCATGCTGCACAATATTACAAAGCAGGATGAGCTAACGATAATAAAGATTTCAAGGTATAGAGAGCTTAATCTGCTTATACACCCACACCCACACCAACACATACACCCACACTAACACATACACCACACTAACACATACACCACACTAACACATACACATACACCCACACCAACACCAACCCATTCACCCACACTAACACATGCACCCACACCCACACTAACACATACACCACACTAACACATACATTAACACCAGCACATACACCCACACTAACGCAAACACCACATTAACACATAGGCCCTATGTGTAAGAAAAAACGAAGACATCGCATTGTGTACATGTAGTCTTACAAGAGTGATGTTGTCTATAAGTGAAGAACATTTAAAAGCATATGAACATTCGTCAATTGAGTGTTGACATTACGTGAGATAAAATATGTTAGGCTAACCTTTATTATTAAATGGGTCCTAGGTGCTTTGACCTCAGGTCATTATGTGTGTTCCATTTATATTTAAGGGTCAACATTTGTGTCCGTTCAAAACACTTAACTTTGGGGAATTTTGGGGCATTAAAACTAGTGTTTTGAACAGACACAAATTTTGAAAATTCATAAAAAATTAGTTTGAAGATATGCACTTAAAATTTTTAGCTGATTACCTCAAAATATGGAAGAAGATTATGAATTGATTGTTTATTGGGCTTAAAATGTAATATTTTGTGAATGGTGGAAAACCTACGAAGGGGTTAATTTTTCAAGATGGCCGCCGTTGTCATAGTTACCAAGATTTTTTCAAATTTTTTTTTAGTGGAAATGCATATGCTGATGTATCTTAATAAAGCTGTAAAGAAATAACTGTTTTCTAACGAGTATTAAAAAAGATTTTTTTACCGGAGCCTTCCCCCTTAAAATAAATCTATGTGGCATAGCACCAGCATTTATGTGGAGACTAAAATATAGTTCTTGACTTTTTTTAAATACATTTTAATTTCTATTAACGTACTCTCTGGAAACATGTATAAAATCGTATTAATTGTATCACACCTATGATCAAAGCCGGACACAGCGCTTGTGATAAAACACCCGTTGATAGACCACCTGTGATCAAAGACCCTCTGCTGAGAAAACACATGTGGTCAAACCCCTATGGTCAAACCCCCTATGATCAAACCCCCTATGGTCAAAGCCCCTATGGTCAAAGCCCCTATGGTCAAAGCCCCGCTGTGTTCAAACCCCCTATGGTCAAACCCCCTATGGTCAAACCCCCTATGGTCAAAGCACCTGTGGTCAAAGGTCCGCGCACCAATATATGGCATTGATCGTATGAATAAAAAAGAGGTGTATGTGTGTAAAAAAACTGTACCTCACAATAACTATTGAGACGGTGTAGTAAAATGTTGTAGGGCTTTTGTTCGAAACCTGACGGTTATTGTAAATTGAATGTTTTACTTTATAGACATTTAACAAAAAGCGATTGTTATGTGTTTATTTGTTGGTGGACAGTTTGTTGGTGTAGTGGACAGTTTGTTGGTGTGGTGAACAGTTTGTTGGTGTGGTGGACAGTTTGTTGGTGTGGTGGACAGTTTGTTGGTGTGGTAGACAGTTTGTTGGTGTGGTGGACAGTTTGTTGGTGTGGTGGACAGTTTCTATATAACACTACGAGAGATGGCAACTCGGTATTTATACATGATTTTTAATCCATTTTCTATCATTTAGACTCAGAACAGGCCACACAAGACTAAAACAGCACCTGCATAAAACAAAAAAAAAAATGGGCGTGGCGAAATATGCCCTTGTGGCAAGGCCCACGAGAATACGGAGCCCGTCCTTCAAGACTATTTATTATATAGACAGGCGCGATCCCTACACTGGCCCCTACACACCCCACTCAAGGAAAATTTATATGGGGCACCTACTGATCTGGAGACCACAGTCCAGTTATTCCACGAAGTTGGGCTTGTTGTTTAAATCCTCCATCATATACTTAATTAAAAACGAAGAAGAAGAAGAATCCATTTTTAATAGAATCTCGTAGAAAAAATATTTTGCGCACCAAGTGAACGCCAAACAAAATGTGTATAATAGTGCGGAATATTATTAGTACTTTATAAATTCATATGCGTTTTGTGAGAAATCGGAAATAGTATAACTTACTACTTCCGATAAATGGAAATAACTTAAAATTTGACAGTAGGCAGATAATTAGATATTTTTGTTATACATGCATGTTTCATATATATCTAAATCACAGTACTCAAGTTATAGACTTAAAAAAAACAACTAAAAGTAGATTGAATTCCACTTCCATTTTTCGGAAATCGTTGAAAAAATTATACAGAACTACAATTTTTATATAATACTTATATATTAAGTTTCATCAACCTAGCTGTAACTGTACTCTTAATTCAATAGTTTAATAATCAAAGGTGAAACTAGTCTACTTGTCAAAAATATACAGGGTGTGAAGTTCTGTCCATTATTTATGTTTCAGGGTTTAATTTCATATAGCCCACTTAGTATAATCAAGAAGGCATCAACAAAATAATGGGCACTTTGTGTTTAATTTACTTCCAATAAATATACATTTATGTGTGAGCACATACACCCTTAATATGAGCACTTTATGCATTGTAAAGATATAAGAGTACAGTCCTGCCTTTGTTATTTTCTAACGTTAAAAGAAAAGGAATAGCAATAAAAAGCTACACACCAAAATACACGAGCCGATATCTTTAACAAAAGTAAGGAGAGTAAGAAGATGTATGTTATGAAGGAAGTTTGAACACATCTGTAGCCTCTCTACATGGACGCACCATTGAGCACCAATAATGAACGGAATGACGAAGACAGTGCATCATCTCTAAGACATCGCCTTCTTCTTCGGCTACTAAATCAGTTGAGTATTTCTTTATTTTATTTGAATTCAAATACATTTAGTTAACGTTATCGTTCGTTAACTAGCTTCCATAATATGTATGTGATTAGTTTTCAAATGCACCAGTCTATAATATTCTATATTTCCAAATGACTGCGCTTTGTATAAAACTTAGAATTTAACTTTGTACAACAAAAGGCAAAGTCTAGCAAGTCAGTTCCTTTTTAATCGCATATATCTAGACTCTAAATCTAGATCTATATTTAGATTCTAGATCTACCCAATCTAGAAATCTAGATTTAGATCTAGATTTAAAATAATCTAAAAAAAATTAAAATGAATAAAAAATACACAATGTAAGCTCCTAGTTGTCATTATACACACGCAAATGTGATTTTGCCACAAATATAGATTAGAAACTAATGACTTTTCAATTTATTTAATTTACACATTGTTGACCAACCTTATTAAATAATTTAGAAGATCTATTTAAGGAAAATAAAACCAGCCTATTTGAGGGAGTTCGTTAGCTGTGATGTGACGTCTTTGGGAAGGTAGTGGGGTTGTAAGGTTGATACTGGTAATGAGTTGGTAAAATCGTTTTAAAAAGCGGGACGTTTAAAGATGACCTTTGGCATGACTCGGGAGGATTAAAAGCTTGTGGCTACTGTAAATTAACGACATAATGTGTCTTAGTGTGTTTGGTTAATATCAGAACGTCGACATAACCTAGGCGACATTTCAATACATTTTGTTTTAAGTCCTTTCACTCACCATGGTCAGTGATACACCACATGTATTGGTCCGTAAATAAACTGACGTCTTGTTGTAGACAAGTATCACATTTTCTCGGTCGTTCCAAAGACATGTGCAGCAGATGAAGTAGAGCTCATCTGTTATAATAATCTCAGCAAAAATGAGATCAGCGTGGTAAGCATTGTCCAGTCACCTTTGATTCCATAACGTGAGTCAGGTACCCATTAGAGCTGGGTAGACTCAGTGATGTCATTTGAACTAATCCGGGATCCGAACTCGAGACTTTCGGGTTAGCGGTCGTACGCTGTACCATCCGACTACACAATTTTGATGTTAAACATACTCCATGTTACACCACGTTTAGTGTACTGTTCATGAACTAATGTGTAATAGATAAATGTTGAGAACTAATGTGTAACAGATAATGTTAAGAACTAATGTGTACCAGATAAATGTTGAGAACTAATGTGTACCAGATAAATGTAGAGAACTAATGTGTAACAGATATCTGTAGAGAACTAATGTGTAACATATATATGTAAAGAACTAATGTGTAACATATATTTGTAGAGAACAAATGTGTAACAGATATTTGTAGAGAACTAATGTGTACCAGATAAATGTAGAGAACTAATGTGTACCAGATACATGTAGAGAACTAATGTGTACCAGATAAATGTTGAGAACTAATGTGTAACATATATTTGTAGAGAACTAATGTGTAACAGATAATTATAGAGAACTAATGTGTACCAGATAAATGTTGAGAACTAATGTGTAACATATATTTGTAGAGAACTAATGTGTAACAGATAATTATAGAGAACTAATGTGTACCAGATAAATGTAGAGAACTAATGTGTACCAGATAAATGTTGAGAACTAATGTGTAACATATATTTGTAGAGAACTAATGTGTAACATATATTTGTAGAGAACTAATGTGTACCAGATAAATGTTGAGAACTAATGTGTAACATATATTTGTAGAGAACTAATGTGTACCAGATAAATGTTGAGAACTAATGTGTAACATATTTGTAGAGAACTAATGTGTACCAGATAAATGTAAAGAACTAATGTGTAACAGATACATGTTGAGTGAGAATTTATGTGTACCAGATATTTGTAGAGAACGTATGTGTACCAGATAAATGTTGAAAATTTATGTGTACCAGATAAATGTTTAGAACTAATGTGTACCAGATACATGTAGAGAACTAATGTGTACCAGATACATGTTGAGAATTTATGTGTACCAGATAAATGTTGAGAATTTATGTGTACCAGATAAATGTTGAGAACTAATGTGTACCAGATACATGTAGAGAAGTAATGTGTAACAGATAATTATAGAGAACTAATGTGTACCAGATAAATGTGGAGAACTAATGTGTACCAGATACATGTAGAGAACTAATGTGTACCAGATAAATGTAGAGAACTAATGTGTACCAGATAAATGTAGAGAACTAATGTGTAACAGATAATTATAGAGAACTAATGTGTACCAGATACATGTAGAGAACTAATGTGTACCAGATACATGTTGAGAATTTATGTGTACCAGATAAATGTTGAGAATTTATGTGTACCAGATAAATGTTGAGAACTAATGTGTACCAGATACATGTAGAGAAGTAATGTGTACCAGATAAATGTTGAGGACTAAAGTGTACCAGATAAATGTTGAGAACTAATGTGTAACAGATACATGTAGGGAACTAATGTGTAACATATTTATGTAGAGAACTAATGTGTACCAGATACATATAGAGAACTAATGTGTACCAGATAAATGTAGAGAACTAATGTGTACCAGATAAATGTAGAGAACTAATGTGTACCAGATACATGTAGAGAACTAATGTGTATCAAATAAATGTAGAGAACTAATGTGTACCAGATAAATGTAGAGAACTAATGTGTAACAGATAATTATAGAGAACTAATGTGTACCAGATAAATGTAGAGAACTAATGTGTACCAGATACATGTAGAGAACTAATGTGTACCAGATAAATGTAGAGAACTAATGTGTACCAGATAAATGTAGAGAACTAATGTGTAACAGATAATTATAGAGAACTAATGTGTACCAGATACGTGTAGAGAACTAATGTGTACCAGATAAATGTAGAGAACTAATGTGTACCAGCTAAATGTAGAGAACTAATGTGTACCAGATAAATGTAGAGAACTAATGTGTAACAGATAATTATAGAGAACTAATGTGTACCAGATAAATGTAGAGAACTAATGTGTACCAGATACATGTAGAGAACTAATGTGTACCAGATACATGTAGAGAACTAATGTGTAACAGATAAATGTAGAGAACTAATGTGTACCAGATAAATGTAGAGAACTAATGTGTAACATATATTTGTAGAGAACTAATGTGTACCAGATAAATGTTGAGAACTAATGTGTACCAGATAAATGTTGAGAACTAATGTGTAACAGATAAATGTTGAGAACTAATGTGTACCAGATAAATGTTGAGAACTAATGTGTACCAGATAAATGTAGAGAACTAATGTGTACCAGATAAATGTAGAGAACTAATGTGTACCAGATAAATGTTGAGAACTAATGTGTACCAGATAAATGTAGAGAACTAACGTGTTGTCCACCTCCCCAGACTGTCAAGATGGCCGCCTGTGTGCACGCTCTCCTCCTGGTCCTCTTGTTTGTAGCGCTCACCCACGGTACGTGCTTTGTGTTGTTATAGACGTCATTGGACGTCATTGTGTTTTATATACGTCATATGGACGTCATTGTGTTTTTATAGACGTCTTATGGACGTCATTGTGTTGTTATAGACGTCATATGGTGCATCGTGTTTTAATGTACGTCATATGTTGCTCTCTGTTTTTATAGACGTCATATGGTGCTTTGTGTTTTATAGACGTTTGATGGTGCATTCTGTTTTTATAGACGTCATATGTGCACTGTGTTTTTATAGACGTTATATGGTGCATTCTTTTGTTATAGACGGCTTATGGTGCACTGTGTTTTATAGACGTCTGATGGTGCATTCGGTTTTTATAGACGTCATATGGTGCACTGTGCTTTTAAAGACTTTATATGGTGCATTGTTTTGTTACAGACGCCATAGAGTGTATTCTTATATTATGAACCTCATATGATGCATTCTTTTGTTATGGACGTCATATGGTGCATTCTGTTATTAAACACGTCTTATGGTGCATTGTGTTTTTTAGACAACCATATGGTGCATTCTTTTATTATAGACGTCATATGGTGTAATTTGTTTCTATAGACGTCAGATGGTGCATTGTGTTTTTATAGATGACCATATTGTGATTTCAATTTTTTTTCATACTGTTTTGACTTTTATATGGCATACTTTTACACCCGCCCATGTATGTTATACATGGTGATACTACACATGGTGACACTACACATGGTGACACTACACATGGTGACACTACACATGGTGACACTACACATGGTGACACTACACATGGTGACACTACACATGGTGACACTAGACATGGTGACACTACACATGGTGACACTACACATGGTGACACTACACATGGTGACACTACACATGGTGACACTACACATGGTGACACTACACATGGTGACACTACACATGGTGACACTACACATGGTGACACTACACATGGTGACACTACACATGGTGACACTACACATGGTGACACTACACATGGTGACACTATACATGGTGACACTACACATGGTGACACTACACATGGTGACACTACACATGGTGACCCTACACATGGTGACACTACACATGGTGACACTACACATGGTGACACTACACATGGTGACACTACACATGGTGACACTACACAGGGTGACACTACACATGGTGACACTACACATGGTGACACTACACATGGTGACACTACACATGGTGACACTACACATGGTGACACTACACATGGTGACACTACACATGGTGACCCTACACATGGTGATACTACACATGGTGACACTACACATGGTGACACTAGACATGGTGACACTACACATGGTGACACTACACATGGTGACCCTACACATGGTGACACTACACATGGTGACACTACACATGGTTACACTACACATGGTGACACTACACATGGTGACCCTACACATGGTGACACTACACATGGTGACACTACACATGGTGACACTACACATGGTGACACTACACATAAACCTACCCAGCCAATCAATAACCTAAACTTAACAAAGAGAATCATATAAATCTTGTCAACTTTAAATTACACCATAAACCGGTCTCCGCCCTTGACACCAACTCTTACACCAACCCTTACACCAACCCTTACACCAACTCTAGCCATGACCCAAGAATTGACACAAGACCCGAACCTCAGTCAAATCCTATCTTAACTCTAATCCAAAACCTAACTTTATAACAGCTAGATCCATGTGCTGTTAGGTTTAAATTAAAGCCGTTCAAAACACTCATCAAATAAAATGTACTGTTTATTCGCAGTTTTTTTTTATTGATTACAATATAGGGGGCTACACAGGGGCGTAGCGGGGGGGGGGGGGGGGGGTGCGGACCGCACCGGGTGACACCATTTAGGGGGGTGACACTAAGGCAATGCATAGCAAAATATATTGAGAAAAACTTGAGGGGGTGCAAATCGAAAGTTTGAAAGTTTGTCCCCGGGAAGAGTCGCTACGCATCTGGGGGTGTTGACACCATTAAGTGCCTCACCGGGTGACACCCGACCTCGCTACGCCACTGGGGCTACATACTTAGTATAAGTGAGCGGAACTAACAATTGAATGGCTTTCTTCTGACCTCCCACCCCCTCCCCACCCCCACAGGGAAAGCCGTGAAACCAGCTAAGCCAGTAACGGTCGACCCCAGCTGTAAGATAGTGTGTCCAGCTATCCACAACACCGTGTGTGGCAGCGACCACAACACCTACGCCAACCTGTGCGAGTTGAGCAACGCTAGGTGTGACAACCCCCGGCTCAGGATGGTTCGTCAGGGCAAGTGTAGGCCCAAGAAAACTGGTAGGTTCAATGGTAGGTTTACTGGTAGGTTCACTGGTAGGTTTAGTGGTAGGTTTAGTGGTGGGTTTATTAGTTGGTTTAGCGGTAGGTTCAGTGGTAGGTTCACTGGTAGGTTCACTGGTTGGTTTAGTGGTAGATTTATTGGTGGGTTTATTGGTTGGTTTAGTGGTAGGTTCAGTGGTAGGTTTACTGGTAGGTTCACTGGTAGGTTCAGTTGTAGGTTTAGTGGTCGGTTTAGTGGTAGGTTTAGTGGTGGGTTTATTGGTTGGTTTAGCGGTAGTTTTAGTGGTAGGTTCACTAATAGGTTCACTGGTTGGTTTACTGGTAGGTTTAGTGGTGGGTTTATTGGTTGGTTTAGTGGTAGGTTTAGTGGTATTTTTAGTGGTAGGTTCACTGGTAGGTTTAGTGGTCGGTTTAGGGGTAGTTTTAGTGGTAGGTTTAGTGGTGGGTTTAGTGGTAGGTATAGTAGTAGGTTTATTGGTTGGTTTAGTGGTAGCTTCACTAGTAGGTTTAGTGATAGGTTTAGTGGTAGGTTTAGTTGTAGGTTTAGTGGTGGGTTTAGGTTTAGTCGTAAGTTTAGTGGTAAGTTTATTTATTAAATGGTAGGTTTTTCTGGTAGGTTTAGTGGTTAAGTGGTAGGTTTAGTTGTAGGTTGAGTGGTATGTTTAGTTAGGCAAGAAAATCTGGTAGGTTCTCTTGTAGATTTAATGGTAGGTTTAGGGGTGTGTTTAGTGGTAGGTTAAGTTTGATAAGAAAATCTGATAGGTTTATCAGTATGCTGGCCTAGTGTAGACCTCCAGAAAAGCGGGTAGTTTAAGTGGTAGGTTTAGTTGTAGGTTTATTTGTAGGTTTGTCTGAACGCACAGATCATACGTAAGTCTAGAGTTAGGGCTAGACGTTTTAAGTTGAACTAAGTGGGATTCTCATGGGAAAGATTTTACGTACACAGTACCAATAACCGTTACATGTGTGTGTGTGCTATAAACAGTGTGTGCATTGGGAAGTCGTCTGTTTAAAGCGCAGAAATATACTCCATAGTAACATAACATAGACACTGTAGTCCTTTCATTGACTGTTTTTACTTAACATTGACTAGTGTAACCAAATATTTACTGTTGTAACTTTAAATCGACTGTTAAAACTTACCATTTACTGGTGTAACTTCAAAATCGACTGTTAAAACTTACCATTTACTGTTGTAACTTAACATCGACTTGTAAATTTACAATGACGCATCTCTCCAGGAACGAAAAAGAATGGGCCCAAAGTTTGATGGATGTGCAGATGTTGCTGGTGATGTTGTGTAGTATCATCCTGCTGTTGTTTATCAACCCCATGATGTTATATTCAGCTTTGTTACAGTAAGACTTTGGCTGGAAATGAATTTTAATGTTCCCGTTTTTTAACTAAGTTGTTTTACATTATTAACTTTAAAATGAATCATTTAAACATTAACATATTTTAAAACGTTAAAAGCTTAACATGCATAACAATGTAAGTCATGATATGAAAAATAGTCCATCATTTGTATTTTTAAATGTAAATTTCAGCCTGCAATAAATTTACGCAAGAAATATTATGATTTTGTTTAAATTGTAAATAAGATTTTTGATTTGGTGTTTTGTTGTTTGAAGTTTGATACAAAGGTTTCAGTTTATAAAATGTTTGTAGTTTGATACAAAGGTTTCAGTTTATAAAATATTTATAGTTTGGTACAAGGATTTCAGTGGATAAAATGTTTGTAGTTTGCTACAATGATTTCAGTGGATGAAATAAAATGTTTGTAGTTTGCTACAATGGTTTCAGTGGATAAAATGTTTGTAGTTTCATACAGTGGTTTTATTGGATAAAATTTGTAGTTTGATACAATAATTAAAGTGGGTTAAATGTTTGTAATTTGATACAATGATTTCAGTTGATAATGTTTGTAGTTTGCTACAATGGTTTCAGTGGATAAAATGTTTGTAGTTTGATACAGTGGTTTTATTGGATAAAATTTGTAGTTTGATACAATAATTTCAGTGGGTTAAATGTTTGTAATTTGATACAATGATTTCAGTTGATAAAATGTTTGTAGTTTGTTACAATGGTTTCAGTGGATAAAATGTTTGTAGTTTGATACAGTGGTTTTATTGGATAAAATTTGTAGTTCGATACAATAATTTCAGTGGGTTAAATGTTTGTAATTTGATACAATGATTTCAGTTGATAAAATGTTTGTAGTTTGATATAATAGTTTCAGTGGAGACAATGTTTGTAGTTTGGTACAATATTTAAGTGGAGAAATTGTTTCATACAAATTTCGCGACAATATTGAGAGTCGCTAGATCCAACTGATAGCGTTAATATTGAGAGTCACTACTTCAAAAATCTCACACATGAACCGCCCACCACACTTTGCTGGGTGTGTCCGAGTGGTCACATTCAGGACATGGACAAGTTCTGTAGACCAACATCCCTTCTGTGTACTTGATCACTCCACTCCCCAATCCAGTCAGTGTGTGAGTTCTGTCCCCTGGTGTTGTAGCAAGGATACCAATCTTAGTGTCTTATACAAACTCTGGTCTGTCTGGACTAGTGAACTTAACGGCTATCCTGACAGTTAGGTCAGCCATGGCTTTTGTGAGGTCATACACATCGTTGTCATGGTAACCAGAAGGAAAATGTTCAAGACGTAACTGGTTTAAAGGTACAACGTTTTTATGGCCAGGATTTTTCTTGCAGTCTGTCAGGTGTGTGTGTAGATCTATCTCACCTTGACCTTCAAGACATTCTTGTACTTCATGTGTACCTGTTCAGGTAAACAAAACAATTTTATTACTGTAAACATTTCATTAGACGTTAAATTTCGACAAACATAAAACAAGAAAACTACCTACAACCTCCAACTGTCACAACCATCTCAACCATTACCATCTTAAGACACTTATCCAGTAAACATTTCAAACTACAGAATTTTCCAACATAAGGACTTCATCAGTAAAAAACATTTTAAGCATGCCTGTGGATACCTTTTTAATATCTTTCTTAAATGGACATTACCTGTAAAATATGTTACGTCTTCTCCAATGGCCTTACTGTTGTGGTCATCTAGACTATCCAAGTTGATTCCTGTAAAAAAAAAACAACAACACAAAGATTTGACACATTGTCTACACCAGCACTAAACCATGGCTGTACACTTGATTAAGTTAAAAGATAATTAACAAACTTACCTGTAACTTGATGTGACAGATCTCTACTGGCCTTTACTGTAGTCTTATGGTCATCTGTGGCAGCTGTTTGATTGAAATAACCTTGACCTTCACATCACATTCAGCAGCCAACAGTCACTCTGTATAGTTAAAAATATTTTGACTTTTTTAAAAAGAATTACATTAAAATCAACATCAGTTTTGTTTACAAACTACAAAACAATAGCAGCTGGCCAATACAAGATTGAAATCCTTCAAGATTGTCATCTTTAAAAAGTATGATGAAATACATTCTTAGACCAACATGCAGAGGCGTAGCGAGGGGGGGGGGGTGGCGGTGGGTGCGGACCGCACCGGGTGACACCATTTAGCGGGATGACACCTAGGTAAAAAATAGCAAAATATATAGAGAAAAATGATAATTCCACTTAATTAAGTGATTAATTCGAATGTTAAATAGTGTTTTAAGTGGTGCAAATCGAAAGTTTGAGGGTGTGGGGTGCAAATCGAAAATTGAAAGTTTGTCCCCGAGAAGTGTGGCTACTCCTCTGGGGGGGGGGGGGGGGGTGACACCATTAAGTGCCGCACCAGGTGACACCCGACCTCGTTACGCCACTGCCAACATGCAAGATAGAGTGAAACTGAACTTTGAACTCCCCACTTGACTTTAAGACAATATCAGACAGCACACACCACTAAGGAAGATCCTTCAGGCTCTGGAGAGAGAAATAAAATTATAATGGAATTGTCATTAGCATAGAAGTAACGAATGACAGCATTTATGGTGGAACTGTCATTAGCATAGAACTAACGAATGCCAACATTTATGATGGAACTGTCATTAGCATAGAACTAACGAATGACAGCATTTATGGTGGAACTGTCATTAGCATAGAACTAACGAATGCCAACATTTATGATGGAACTGTCATTAGCATAGAACTAACGAATGACAGCATTTATGGTGGAACTGTCATTAGCATAGAACTAACGAATGACAACATTTATAATGGAACTGTCATTGTGAGGTCAGATTAGATTAGGTTAGAATACTCTAGAACTTAGGGGAGAGTGCGTGTGTGAGTTGAGTTCACCCTACTGTGTAGTAGCCCCGGTGTGTTTATGTATGGTTATCCCAAAGTCGAATACGGGTATAAAAGCGCGAGTGAACGATTGTGGGAGGTTAGCGGGTTAGTTGATAGCGGGTAGGACGAGGGCTACTCTGGAATGTATATCTTTGAGACGGAATAAAAGTAGTGAACATAGCCACGAAGCGTTGTCGTTTATCTGACACTAACCTGGACGTAACACTATCCCTAAATGTGTCGAGGTCTTTGAAGCAGATAAAGTGTTTTGAAGATAATGATGAATTGAAGTCTTTATTGGAACTTTAAAACAAGTACATCAACAGAAACATATAATACATAGTTTGTACAATGTGACATATTTAATATTTATAAATATATGGGAGAGAAGACATAAGTAAATATGTTTAGCACTTAAGGTTTAACTTACTACATATAATCATGAGTGAGCTTTTACAGAGTTTCCAACAAACTTACATTCAAAATGCTATATTTAACTTAAAATAAGATGAAATAAGGGTACAAAAAATAGGAATATAATATATTCCAAAAAGATGAACTTAAACAAAACTTCCAGCAAATTTAGTTACTAGTGCTCTAAATGAAATTTAAAATAGGGTGACGTAAGGTCATGGCGAAAAAGGGGTGGGGTGGGGGGAGGGGGGGAATGTGGTGGCGTAGATGCAGGTGTAGAATTGACAATGCACGTGACGGAGACTATTGACGAAGCAAGTGTTAGAGTAAGGTTGCAATTACGGATAACAGACATATTAACCTGTGACCATTGGGGCAGTAGCGTAGCGAGGGGGGGGGGGCGGGGGGACATATGCCCCCGGGCGGCGACCTTAGGGGCGCCAAAATGGGTTGGAAAAATAAATTGAAAGGTCGAGGGGGGTGCAATTCGAAATTTTGAGGAGGGGGTGCAAATCGAAATCTTGAGAGGGGGGGGGGTGCAAATCGAAAGTTTGAGGGGGGGGGGGTGCAAATAAAAATCTTGAGGGGGGTGCAAATCGAAAAGTTTGTCCCCGAGCGCCGGGAAGGGTCGCTACGCCTCTGCATTGGGAAGACAGTATGGCGGACAGACTGGGCGTAACACCTAGGAAGTTATCAGCAGGGTCTGACCTTTTAATTAGGTACGACAGAACTGTGGCGATATCCAAATTAGGTCAGGCTTGATGGGGAAGGCAAAGAAGTTAGGACGATGAGGGTTAGGAGACAGTCGAATCTAGGCAGTCGGGGGTTGAGACTTTGTAGAGAAAGGACGTAGACAAGTGTGGAGTTAGGGAACAGTGTAGTGACACTAGTGTAGGAAACTTTGAACTGTCAGTGTAGGCAACAAGTGTATATTATGTAGTAACGTGAAGCCTATTATATTCAATCATCGGATGTATAATAATTAAATGTTGTGTATCAAGTTGATCTTCGAGTTTTTAGTGAATGCACGGAATTGAGAGTATTCTCGTCCTCGTCACAGTATTAAACTATATGTGTGAAGACTGATAGTACTTCGTTCGTATTTAAGAAGGAAAGTAATAATAGAATAATAACAATAATAAGAAAAAGCAATTTCCCCCACCACAGAGGGAGGATAGTTGCTTTGCTTGGAATGTTGGGCTGGGTGAAGTATTGTTTCTAATACATTGTTTTACCTACCGAGTGAGCCAAGGGATATAACCTCTCCTAAAGTAAAATGTGTGTATTTTATTTGTTGTTTCCCTTTGACCAGTCTTATATCAGTCGCCGCATGGTTCCTACGGTCATGTCCCCTGTAAGTCTTTAGTACATGTCGGTCATTGTCGCTCACCTTCCCACGGGTTGTCTGCAGTGTTTCTTCCAGACTTTTTTCTCCGGGGGGGGGGGGGGGGGCACTTGAAATTTTGGGGGGGGGGGTGGTAAACTTTCTACGGGGGGGGGGACACACACTGTTAAAAGTATATTATATTTTCTATATACATTATATACATTTCATTTCGTTCGGGAGGGGGGGGGGTACAGATGCCTGGAAGAAGCTCTGGTTGTCTGGTCTGTTGTTTAACTTTCCATACATCCACTGTGCTGTGTTCTTCGTTCGTCCTTCCTTATCGTATCGTCCCTGTCGCCTCCTGAATTGGTGTGCTGTATTTGTTAGGCTTCCTGCTGTCTTTAGTTCTATAGTTTTTTGGGGGGAGGAAGGGGTTTGTTGGGGTGGAAAGTGTGTGCAGAATTTCTTCCAGGCATCTCTTCGGGGGGGGGGGGGGGGGACGAGCCCCCATGAAGAAAATCTACCGACCCCCCCCCCCGAAAAATATAGGGTGAAACAAAGCTCAGCAAACAAATAATAACACAGCATTTTCCAAATACCTATTAAAATTTAGTGTGAGCTTACACAAAGCATCTAAAACAAATTTGAATGCGATTACTCTAAATAATTTTTAAAATGTAAAGGCATGAAAATAAGGTTATAAACAAATAAAGAGCATTTTTGTGGTATATGCTTGCTTGTACATATTTCCAACATATTTAGTTCAAAACAGAAGTTGAATATTCTTTAATTTTGTTTTTAAAGTAGATAGAAACAAGGATCATCTATATATATAAAGCAAAGTGGTCAAGTGCCCGATAGGGCACTTCCCGGCGCCGCAGGCGCGTCAAATTTGGCACGATGGTGCCTTCGGGCGATAGAACACGAAAGCCGGTGACGGTTGGCCGAAACGTCTACGGGGAGGGGGTCAAAACTGACCTCGACTGACCGGCGCCTTATGGGGATATGCTATGTTTTTTTTCCATTTTTTTCCAGTTTAAGATCTAAAGCCTTTGGCATATAAAAGTAAGTACTAAACAGCAAAAAAGAGGGTCGAAAACAATTTTGGTTGTCATGGAAACCCAAAAAACCTCCGCTATTTTGAATTTTTCGGTACTTTTGAAAATACTAAGGCTTTTTTATTTATGCACCTATAGCAATCAAATTTAAACTGCTTATATTTCAGTATATATTAAAACTTTTGTCACGACAACTTTTTGAAATAATTACTAGTAAGAATTTTACAAGGTCTAAAAAATCGTACTCTTTTTAGTATTCAAAAGTTTCAAAATGTGCATATTAATTACCAAATACTTTTTTTCTATGAAAGCAATCACAATTCCCTCGTGAGAAAAGTTGTATTTTCGCATCAAGAACATTTACTGAAAATATGGTTTGCATTGTTTAATAAATAAAAAAGTAGTAGGCTTTTTAGTGTTAAAAACCTGCGAACTGAGAAAAACAGCCAAAAGTATCGAAAACTAGGTCAGGAAAGTACCATACCTGTGTAAACTGCAAAGCCGATTGTAAGCTTTGGGTGTTTCCGAGATGTAGGGAATTAAGTTTATTAGATACATGAGAAATCCAGCTTTCCAATGATGTCAAATACAATATAATGACGGATATAAAATATTTTATGAAGAGCTTGTAAGATGGGGAAAAATTGATTATTTTTTAATTAATAGGGTCATAAAAATCGTAATTTAAACACATAAAATATTTTTTTTCTCTTTAAAGTTATTATTTTCTTTATACAAAAATGGACAAAGTATCCAAAAGTGCAAGAAACCCTTCATGACAAAAAACAAGAAATTTTGTGATTTTTTTTCCGCGCATATCCCCTTATATGGGCTATATTACGAAAAAAAAATTCCTCCGACGACCCCCCTTGAAATTTTGTGAGGTGGTAGGAGAATGCCTTGGGTTGTCACAAAAAACTCGCCATGTCCAGGAAGAATCGGGAAATGGGTCAAAACTGACCAGTCGTATTTCCCTATATAATCTTTGTATTTTATGGGAAAAACATAGGGTCATTTCAAAACGGATTTGAGGGCACTTACCCTCTTTACATCTGGCTAATTTTTGGCATGTTTATAGGTCAATGGCTTGGCCGAAGGGCAGACCTGTCAGTTTCACTCAAAGCCCTCGACGAGGGCTAAAAAATGACCGCGAGTGAAATTCTCTTTATGTGAGCTCTATTATGAATTTTTTTTTCCTCCGATGACCCCCCTTGATATTTTGTGAGGTGGTAGGAGAACGCCTTGGGGTGTCACAAAAAACTCGGCATATCTGGGAAAACTTCGTAAAGGGGTCAAAACTGACCAGTTGTATTTCTCTATATAATCTTTGTATTTTATGGGAAAAACAGAGGGTCATTTCAACGCAAACTTTAGGGTACTTAAACTCAGTATATCTGGCTAATTTTTTGCATACTCTTATGACAATGGCTTGACCTTTAGTGAAATCTGTCGGTTTTACTCAAAGCCCTCGACCAGGGCTAAATAGTGACCGCCAGTGAAATTCTCTTTATATGAGCTCTATTACGAAAAACAATTTCCTCCGACGACCCCCCTTGATATTTTGTGAGGTGGTAGGAGAACGTCTTGGGGTGTCACAAAAAACTCGCCATGTCCGGGAAAAATCGGGAAATGGGTCAAAACTGACCAGTCGTATTTCCCTATATAATCTTTGTATTTTATGGGGAAAACAGAGGGTCATTTTAAAACGGATTTAAGGGCACTTACCCTCTTTACATTTGGCTAAGTTTTGGCATGCTTATAGGCAAATGGTTTGGCCGTAGGGCAGACCTGTCGGTTTTACTCAAAGCCCTCGACGAGGGCTAAAAAGTGACCGCGAGTGAAATTCTCTTTATATGAGCTCTATTATGAAAAAAATATTTCCTCCGACGACCCCCCTTGATATTTTGTGAGGTGGTAGGAGAACGCCTTGGGGTGTCACAAAAAACTCGCCATGTCCGGGAAAAATCGGGAAATTGGTCAAAACTGACCAGTTGTATTTCCCTATATAATCTTTGTATTTTATGGGGAAAACAGGGTAATTTCTACACAAATTTTAGGGTACTTACTCTTTGTATAACTGGCTAATGTTTTGCATACACCTCTATTGATGACTGGGCCGTATGGAAAAACTGTTGGTCAGCATCAAAGCTTTGTTGTTATAAATTAAGTTTTGTATTGTATTGAAATTGTAAAATTAATTGCAAAAGTAATTTAATATTATATTTGATTTATAATTTTAATGAAAGCCCTTTCAGTTCTAATAACCTTGCGAGTAATAAGTTTGCGAATATTCCATCAATTTATGGGCACAAGAAAAGTACCCCACTGTATAAATTTAGGCCCTACGCATTTAACATAATAGCCAATTACCTATTAATTAATCATTCAATTTCTCAATTTTTTTGAAAACCTAAGCGAAGCTAGGCAGTATGCCTAGTAATAAAAAATGACGAAAAGAGTGGTTAGGAGAAGCTTTTTATTGAAAATAAAATAAAAAAAGAATATTTTACATGCGGTATTGCGTAACAAAATATCTAATACAAAGATATTAATGTTAAAATTTTATAATTAAAAACACAAATCAAAAGAAAAACAAACACATTATTAAAAAGAAATTACATATAACGTTGTAAAATAACTTGACAAACGTTTCCTTTTATTGACTGTCACTGCAAACGGAATATTCATGTAGTTGTCTCCCATGATATATATTTTTACAGACTTTTTCAAACTAAATAGTTACATTGGCGCTAAAGTAGGCCATCAGTCGTTAAAATAAGTCATCCAAGCCACTGAATCCAAAGAAAGAATTACCATATGCTCTACTGGTTTGAACCCGGATTCGAACTCGAGAATTATGAGTAAGCAGTCTAGCTACCGTTAGACCACGCGGTCCCATTGTGTTCTTTATTTAAAGTATATTTTGTTTATTTACCTTTAGGAAAGATCTGCCCTTTTTTAAAGCTCCATCCTATCTTCTCTGATGCTCTTGACAATAGTACACCCTTTGTCTGATACAAATTATACAGGTGACTCCCGCCAACCAACAACATCATACGGAGGAGAAGCACACTCACACGTACACTCAGACGTACACTCACACGTACACGCACAAGCACACGTACATTAACTGTATTGAAGCCCTTCCACTAATTGGTTTTATAACTATTTCTAAAGGCAGGAACGCGTCAATGCACATGTCATGTTTCAAGTAATTTCTACTTTATTCATCGTAAATGTTAACGCAGGTTGATCTAGATATGAACTAGGTCGCACGTAGAATGGGCGTACGAAAATCATCTTGATTTTGTAATACTCAAGTACAGGTAAAAATTTAAGTTCATATTGATATATATATATATATATATATATATATATATATATATATATATATATATATATATATATATATATATATATATATATATATATATATATGTATGAGTCGTTATGTTAAAATCGAGTCAAAGACGTCACGATATGTGTGCGTGTTGGCGCTGACGTGTGTCTACAAGTCAAAGACGTCTCGGTGAAATGTGTGTATGTGTGCGTGCTGGTGGTGAAGTGAGGCTTCTTCTTAAAGACGTCCCTATGTGATGTGTGCTTGTGTGCTTGTGGTTGTAACCCTAGCCTGTATTTGATTATGTTGTTATCGAACGAGAAGTTTTTACGTGAGGAATGGCTGTTGACGGGTGACATAGCAGTTGGCGTGTGTGGATTTGGAGAGGACGTGAGCGGGTGTGTTGGGTATTCTTATATCGTACATTTTGTATTATTTATCTTTATAAAATCAAACTTTTTTAAAAATTATTGTTTAACTTTATCAGAGTTGTCAAATCTATTGGCGTGCTAGCCGGCTTGTGCTGTTGTACAGTATCTAGATCTTGTTGTACAGTATCTAGATCTTGTTGTATAGTATCTAGATCTTGTTGTACAGTATCTAGATCTTGTTGTACAGTATCTAGATCTTGTTTTATCTTGTTGTACAGTATCTAGATCTTGTTGTACAGTATCTAGATCTTGTTGTACAGTATCTAGATCTTGTTGTACAGTATCTATATCTTGTTGTACAGTATCTAGATCTTGTTGTACAGTATCTAGATCTTGCTTTACAGTATCTATATCTTGTTGTACAGTATCTAGATCTTGTTCAGTGTCTAGATCTTGTTGTATCTTGTTGTACAGTATCTAGATCTTGTTGTACACTATCTAGATCTTGTTGTACAATTTCTAGATCTTGTTGTACATTATCTAGATATTGTTGTACAGTATCTAGATCTTGTTGTACAGTATCTAGATCTTGTTGTACAATTTCTAGATCTTGTTGTATCTTGTTGTACAGTATCTAGATATTGTTGTACAGTATCTATATCTTGTTGTACAGTATCTAGATCTTGTTGTATATTGTCTAGATCTTGTTGTACAGTATCTAGATCTTATTGTACAATTTCTAGATCTTGTTGTATATTATCTAGATCTTGCTGTATATTATCTAGATCTTGTTGTACAGTATCTAGATCTTGTTGTATCTTGTTGTACAGTATCTAGATATTGTTGTACAGTATCTATATCTTGTTGTACAGTATCTAGATCTTGTTGTACAGTATCTAGATATTGTTGTACAGGATCTAGATCTTGTTGTACAGTATCTAGATCTTGTTGTATCTTGTTGTACAGTATCCAGATCTTGTTGTACAGTAACTACATCTTGTTGTATATTATCTAGATCTTGTTGTATATTATCTAGATCTTGTTGTATATTATCTAGATACTGTTGTATATTATCTAGATCTTGTTTTATATTATCTAGATCTTGTTGTATCTTGTTGTACAGTATCTATATCTTGTTGTACAGTATCTAGATCTTGTTGTACAGTATCTAGATCTTGTTGTGCAGTATCTAGATCTTGTTGTATCTTGTTGTATAGTATCTATATCTTGTTGTACAGTATCTAGATCTTGTTGTACAGTATCTACATCTTGTTGTACAGTATCTAGATCTTGTTGTACAATTTCTAGATCTTGTTGTACAGTATCTAGATCTTGTTGTACAGTATCTAGATCTTGTTGTAGAGTATCTAGATCTTGTTGTATATTGTCTAGATCTTGTTGTACAGTATCTAGATCTTGTTGTACAATTTCTAGATCTTGTTGTATCTTGTTGTACAGTATCTAGATATTGTTGTACAGTATCTATATCTTGTTGTACAGTATCTAGATCTTGTTGTATATTGTCTAGATCTTGTTGTACAGTATCTAGATCTTGTTGTACAATTTCTAGATCTTGTTGTATATTATCTAGATCTTGCTGTATATTATCTAGATCTTGTTCTACAGTATCTAGATCTTGTTGTATCTTGTTGTACAGTATCTAGATATTGTTGTACAGTATCTATATCTTGTTGTACAGTATCTAGATCTTGTCGTACAGTATCTAGATATTGTTGTACAGGATCTAGATCTTGTTGTATATTATCTAGATCTTGTTGTATATTATCTAGATCTTGTTGTATAATATCTAGATCTTGTTGTATATTATCTAGATCTTGTTGTACAGTATCTATATCTTGTTGTACAGTATCTAGATCTTGTTGTATATTATCTAGATCTTGTTGTATATTATCTAGATCTTGTTGTATCTTGTTGTACATAATCTAGATCTTGTTGTACAGTATCTAGATCTTGTTGTACAGTGTCTAGATCTTGTTGTATATTATCTAGATCTTGCTGTATATTATCTAGATCTTGTTCTACAGTATCTAGATCTTGTTGTATCTTGTTGTACAGTATCTAGACATTGTTGTACAGTATCTATATCTTGTTGTACAGTATCTACATCTTGTTGTATATTATCTAGATCTTGTTGTATATTATCTAGATCTTGTTGTATATTATCTAGATACTGTTGTATATTATCTTGATCTTGTTTTATATTATCTAGATCTTGTTGTATCTTGTTGTACAGTATCTAGATCTTGTTGTACAGTATCTAGATCTTGTTGTACAGTATCTAGATCTTGTTGTGCAGTATCTAGATCTTGTTGTATCTTGTTGTACAGTATCTAGATCTTGTTGTACAGTATCTAGATCTTGTTGTACAGTATCTACATCTTGTTGTATATTATCTACATCTTGTTGTATATTATCCAGATCTTGTTGTTTATTATCTAGATCTTTTGTACAGTATCTATATCTTGTTGTACAGTATCTAGATCTTGTTGTACAGTATCTACATCTTGTTGTATCTTCTTGTACAGTATCTAGATATTGTTGTACAGTATTTATATCTTGTTGTACAGTATCTAGATCTTGTTGTACAGTATCTACATCTTGTTGTATATTATCTAGATCTTGTTGTATATTATCTAGATCTTGTTGTATATTATCTAGATCTTGTTGTATATTATCTAGATCTTGTTGTACAGTATCTATACCTTGTTGTACAGTATCTAGATCATGTTGTATATTATCTAGATCTTGTTGTATATTATCTAGATCTTGTTGTATCTTGTTGTTCAGTGTCTAGATCTTGTTGTACAGTATCTAGATCTTGTTGTACAGTATCTATATCTTTTTGTACAGTATCTAGATCTTGTTGTACAGTATCTAGATCTTGTTGTGCAGTATTTCGATCTTGTTGTACAGTATCTAGATCTTGTTGTATCTTGTTGTACAGTATCTAGATATTGTTGTACAGTATTTATATCTTGTTGTACAGTATCTAGATCTTGTTGTACAGTATCTAGATCTTGTTGTACAGGATCTAGATCTTATTGTACAGTATCTAGATCTTGTTGTACAGTATCTACATCTTGTTGTATATTATCTAGATCTTGTTGTATATTATCTAGATCTTGTTGTATATTATCTAGATCTTGTTGTATATTATCTAGATCTTGTTGTATATTATCTAGATCTTGTTGTACAGTATCTATATCTTGTTGTACAGTATCTAGATCTTGTTGTGTATTATCTAGATCTTGTTGTATATTATCTAGATCTTGTTGTATCTTGTTGTACAGTATCTATATCTTGTTGTACAGTACCTAGATCTTGTTGTACAGTATCTAGATCTTGTTGTACAGTATCTAGATCTTGTTGTACAGTATCTAGATCTTGTTTTACAGTATCTAGATCTTGTTGTACAGTATCTAGATCTTGTTGTACAGTTTCTAGATCTTGTTGTAGAGTATCTAGATCGTGTTGTATCTTGTTGTACAGTATTTAGATCTTGTTGTACAGTATCTAGATCTTGTTGTACAGTATCTAGATCGTGTTGTACAGTATCTAGATCTTGTTGTGCAGTATCTAGATCTTGTTTTACAGTATCTAGATCTTGTTGTATCTTCTTGTACAGTATCTAGATATTGTTGTACAGTATTTATATCTTGTTGTACAGTATCTAGATCTTGTTGTACAGTATCTACATCTTGTTGTATATTATCTAGATCTTGTTGTATATTATCTAGATCTTGTTGTATATTATCTAGATCTTGTTGTATATTATCTAGATCTTGTTGTATATTATCTAGATCTTGTTGTACAGTATCTATACCTTGTTGTACAGTATCTAGATCATGTTGTATATTATCTAGATCTTGTTGCATATTATCTAGATCTTGTTGTATCTTGTTGTACAGTATCTAGATCTTGTTGTACAGTATCTAGATCTTGTTGTACAGTGTCTAGATCTTGTTGTACAGTATCTAGATCTTGTTGTACAGTATCTAGATCTTGTTGTACAGTATCTATATCTTGTTGTACAGTATCTAGATCTTGTTGTACAGTATCTAGATCTTGTTGTGCAGTATCTAGATCTTGTTGTACAGTATCTAGATCTTGTTGTATCTTGTTGTACAGTATCTAGATATTGTTGTACAGTATTTATATCTTGTTGTACAGTATCTAGATCTTGTTGTACAGTATCTAGATCTTGTTGTACAGGATCTAGATCTTATTGTACAGTATCTAGATCTTGTTGTACAGTATCTACATCTTGTTGTATATTATCTAGATCTTGTTGTATATTATCTAGATCTTGAGTTATATTATCTAGATCTTGTTGTATATTATCTAGATCTTGTTGTTTATTATCTAGATCTTGTTGTACAGTATCTATATCTTGTTGTACAGTATCTAGATCTTGTTGTATATTATCTAGATCTTGTTGTATATTATCTAGATCTTGTTGTATCTTGTTGTACAGTATCTATATCTTGTTGTACAGTACCTAGATCTTGTTGTACAGTATCTAGATCTTGTTGTTCAGTATCTAGATCTTGTTGTACAGTATCTAGATCTTGTTGTACAGTATCTATATCTTGTTGTACAGTATCTAGATCTTGTTGTATATTATCTAGATCTTGTTGTATATTATCTAGATCTTGTTGTATCTTGTTGTACAGTATCTATATCTTGTTGTACAGTACCTAGATCTTGTTGTACAGTATCTAGATCTTGTTGTTCAGTATCTAGATCTTGTTGTACGGTATCTAGATCTTGTTGTACAGTTTCTAGATCTTGTTGTAGAGTATCTAGATCGTGTTGTATCTTGTTGTACAGTATTTAGATCTTGTTGTACAGTATCTAGATCTTGTTGTACAGTATCTAGATCTTGTTGTACAGTTTCTACATCTTGTTGTACAGTATCTAGATCTTGTTGTACAGTATCTAGATCTTGTTGTCCAGTATCTATTGTACAGTATCTAGATCTTGTTGTATCTTGTTGTACAGTATCTAGATCTTGTTTTCCAGTTTCTATTGTACAGTATCTAGATCTTGTTGTATCTTGTTGTACAGTATCTAGATCTTGTTGTACAGTATCTATATCTTGTTGTACAGTATGTAGATCTTGTTGTACAGTATCTATATCTTGTTGTACAGTATCTATATCTTGTTGTACAGTATCTAGATCTTGTTGTGCAGTATCTAGATCTTGTTTTACATTATCTAGAACTGCTTGATAGTAGAACCCAAGTAGGTTAGAATGAACAACTTTTCAATAGACATAGAGTATTGTGACGTCTTTTATCAACAGCCATCTTCACCCCGCGCCCCGCACACTTAACCTTCCTCCCTCTCCTTCACCCCACTCATCACCCCCACCCCACCTCACCTTTTTGCTCCAACCCCACACACTTAATGTCGTATTATTGTTGACTGGCAGCTACCATTCACCACCCACCCCCACCCCCACACATGTACACATACTGTGTCTCAGTTAGTGAAGTTACTAGAGCGTCTATTATATGACATACGCCGTCATGTGTATAGGACCCTATTGGCATAGAAAGACACTCTAAGGGCCTAACCCCCCTGTCAGTCATACGTGGGGTGATTTGATAGTGCGTTATTAAATACATAGGCGTATGCATGCGATTCATCAATTTCTACACTCATTTCTATTATACAATTTTTTTTAAATTATAATTTTCTATGTATAACACAATCGTCACATGTTTATTTTCTCAATACCGCTTTTATTATTTCGAGTTTTTTTTTTTTTATAACCAAGATCAGAAATATTTTGCTCCGTGTCCGCGGACGCCTATGGCAAGTGTTTTGATTGGCCAGCGAACCAGATATGGGACATATAAACTGTAGGGGTCGCTCTTTGGAGTGCTTGTGTGTTGGAGGTTGGTAACTACTGAATTGTGGTAAGTTTTATTTGCTTTTAGATTTTTACTTTCTCGTATATACGAAGTATAGAGAAAGTATTGTAATCGTGCAAAAAAATCTCTTGAAATTTTAACAATTTTCACCGTATTACACCTCAGTCCTTCATCACATCCGAAGTATAGAGGACTTATTTTAATCGGGCAAAAATTATCAATCCAGATGTATCAATATTAAGTGGTTTTATGCGTAATCCATTCTGAAAAACTGGGCTTTGCAATCCTGTCCGTATGTCTGTGTGTCTGTGTGTCTGTGTGTGTGTAAACACGATTACTTGAGTACCGTTATAGCTAGGTTGATGCAATTTCATATATAAGTATTTTATCACAATCGTAGATCCGTATCAACTTTTGAGCGATTTCCGATAACCGGAAGTAGTACTTTTTCTACTTTGAATTTTTCAAAAGCCTATAACTTGAGTACTATTTCAGAGAGATAAATGAAATTTCACATGTGAGTAAAAGATCTAATTTTCTACCTTCTGTTAAATTTTGAGTAATTTCCGTTGACCGGAAGTAGTAATTTACGCTACTTCCGATTTCTCAAAAAACTTATGTAAATTTTTAAAGTACTAATAATATTGCGCACTATTATTCACTTTTTTATTTGGCGTCCATTTGGTGTGCAATTCTTTAGTCTACGAGACTTTATTCTATTTTTAAAACTTTAAGTATTTAAAATGGATTAAAAATCATGTCTATAGCCCGAGTTCCCATCCCCTGTTGTTTTATATAAGAATATTCGAGAAAGTTTAGGGGAGATCACTCCCGGTATATTTTTCTTTTATAGCGTATTTCAGAGTATGTATCGTCATTTGACGCCGCAGATAGTGTGCTTGATCTAGAAATATTAGTTGGTAGACGTATCATTTTTCATGATAATGGTTTATCTTTTTTGTGTGTGTTCTCATCGTTTAAAAGCAGATGGACAGACAATTAACGGTATTAATGCATTATATATTCAGTGTTTTTTCACAATTGTTACAAATTAAACTGCTAGGCAATTCTTACTTTCGCATTGCTGGTGTTACAATTTTATTGCACCGTCAACCACCGTCAACTAAAGTTGACGTTTGTTCGGTTATTTATCTCTTTGATTGGCAGAAATCTTTCAGCAACAGTTGGATACAATTACAATGGGTTCAGTTTCAAAAGCATCTTGTCCATCGGGGTAACCACGGCAGTGTGTGTGTGTGTGTGTGTGTATTTGTTTCTGTGAACACGATATCTTGAATACCGTTAGAGGTAGGTTGATGAAATTTCATATATAAGCATTATATCAAATGTGTAGTTCTGTCTAAACTTTTCAGCGATTTCCGGTAACCGGAAGTGGCATTTATTCCTTTTTCAATTTTTCAAAAGCCTATAACTCGAGTACTGTTTGAGATAAATAAATGAAATTTCACATGCTAGTAAAAATCTAATTTTCGGCCATCTGCTAAATTAGAGTAATTTCCGTCGACTGGAAGTAGTAATTTACGTTATTGCGATTTCCGATAACCGGAAGTGGAATTTGTTCTACTTTCAATTTTTCAAAGCCTATAACTTGAGTACCATTTCAGATAGATTACTGCAATTTCACAAGTAAATTATTATTTAAAAAACTACTTAACTAAAATATCCGCTTCACATATAAGAAGAAAAACAAATAGCTGTTCTTCATTCGTAAAGTCGAATTTTAGTATTCCTGGCAACAGATTCGCATGATGTAATGGAACGTTTGTGATTCGTCGTGGTATTGAGTTTTGCACGCTTATGATTGTTTTTACAAATTTACAAGACAAGGTTTGCAATATAAAAGTATAAACAAGTTTGAATAAATTAATGTAGTTTATATTATAAACATTGAATTTTGCTATAAAACAATGCTTGTACAATAATGTACATAGTATCGTGTTTTTTTTTTCCAGAGCTTCTGTCGAAATCGTCTACCATGACATTTAGAGTTTTCGTGACAACAGTAGTGTTGTTTTTCAGTCTTTGTCACTCCCAAGGTGAGTTCACATGGTAAAAGCTTGAATTACATTTCATATATATATATATATATATATATATATATATATATATATATATATATATATATATATATATATATATATATATATATATATACATATATATATATATACACATATATATATATATACACATATATATATATGTATATATATATATATATGTGAATATATATATATATATATATATATATATATATATATATATATATATATATATATATATATATATTTTTATATATATATACATATGTACTTTACGTAATCAAAGATCTCTCTTTAACTAGGCTATAGAATAAGAGAAAAAACAACCACACTATAATAAAACTCTACAAAGCCGAATTGATTTTTTGTTATAGGCATTTGATTTTAAAATCTAACAATATGTATTGACAACTTCAAAACTTCAGAATGGGCCGGCGCTAAGATTGTAGATGGACAATGCTACGTGTTTCTCAGCCCTTACAAGACTTGGGATGGGGCGCGGGTAAGAAATTATATCTGATGAAATAAGCTTTACCTCTATTTTAAGATAAAATAGCAATTATAATTATATCAACTGCTATTCCTCCTTATATTTAACAAATAAATTTTAGTTGGCCCCTACTTTTTTTTTACATTTTAGTTAGGTTTTAACCTGGCATTTTTTTAGTATGTATATCGGTATTATAATTTAAATAAAAAAAAAATGACAAAATGTTTAAGTCGGTGTAACATGAAATAATGCGATGACGCAGTCATTTCAATAATTCCCACACTTTTTAATCGATTGAGATTTTTGAAAATCGATATAACTTAAACATCATCGGCTGTGAATAAACGAGTCATTTGTTTCACGTGCAAGTTACATTTTTTTTCTGCCATTATAGACATCGTGTCATGATATGGGAGGAAGTCTGGCCATAATCACGTCTACTGAACAATGGAACAGCTTACAGACTGCTTTCAGTGGTACAAGTAAGTTTAAAGTAAATAATGGAACAGTATAAAGACTGCTTTCAGTGGTACAAGTAAGTTGAAAGTAAACAATGGAACAGCTTACAGACTGCTTTCAGTGGTACAAGTAAGTTGAAAGTAAACAATGGAACAGCTTACAGACTGCTTTCAGTGGTACAAGTAAGTGGAAAGTAAACAATGGAACAGCTTACAGACTGCTTTCAGTGGTACAAGTAAGTTGAAAGTAAACAATGGAACAGCTTACAGACTGCTTTCAGTGGTACAAGTAAGTTGAAAGTAAACAATGGAACAGCTTACAGACTGCTTTCAGTGGTACAAGTAAGTTGAAAGTAAACAATGGAACAGCTTACAGACTGCTTTCAGTGGTTCAAGTAAGTTTAAAGTAAACAATGGCACAGCATAAAGACTGATTTCAGTGGTTCAAGTAAGTTTAAAGTAAACAATGGTACAGCATAAAATACTGCTTTCAGTGGTACAAGTAAGTTTAAATTAAACAATTGGACAACATAAAGACTGCTTTCAGTGGTACAAGTAAGTTTAAAGTAAACAATGGTACAGCTTACAGACTGCTTTCGGTGGTACAAGTAAGTTTAAAGTAAATAATGGAACAGTATAAAGACTACTTTCAGTGGCACAAGTAAGTTTAAAGTAAACAATGGTACAGCTTACAGACTGCTTTCAGTGGTACAAGTAAGTTTAAAGTAAACAATGGTACAGCATAAAGACTGCTTTCAGTGGTTCAAGTAAGTTTAAAGTAAACAATGAGACAGCTTACATACTGTTTTCAGTGGCACAAGTAAGTTTAAAGTAAACAATGGTACAGCTTACAGACTGCTTTCAGTGGTACAAGTAAGTTTAAAGTAAACAATGGTACAGCATAAAGACTGCTTTCAGTGGTTCAAGTAAGTTTAAAGTAAACAATGAGACAGCTTACATACTGGTTTCAGTGGTACAAGTAAGTGGTAAACAATGGAACAGCTTACAGACTGCTTTCAGTGGTACAAGTAAGTTGAAAGTAAACAATGGAACAGCTTACAGACTGCTTTCAGTGGTACAAGTAAGTTGAAAGTAAACAATGGAACAGCTTACAGACTGCTTTCAGTGGTACAAGTAAGTTGAAAGTAAACAATGGAACAGCTTACAGACTGCTTTCAGTGGTACAAGTAAGTTGAAAGTAAACAATGGAACAGCTTACAGACTGCTTTCAGTGGTTCAAGTAAGTTTAAAGTAAACAATGGCACAGCATAAAGACTGATTTCAGTGGTTCAAGTAAGTTTAAAGTAAACAATGGTACAGCATAAAATACTGCTTTCAGTGGTACAAGTAAGTTTAAATTAAACAATTGGACAACATAAAGACTGCTTTCAGTGGTACAAGTAAGTTTAAAGTAAACAATGGTACAGCTTACAGACTGCTTTCGGTGGTACAAGTAAGTTTAAAGTAAATAATGGAACAGTATAAAGACTACTTTCAGTGGCACAAGTAAGTTTAAAGTAAACAATGGTACAGCTTACAGACTGCTTTCAGTGGTACAAGTAAGTTTAAAGTAAACAATGGTACAGCATAAAGACTGCTTTCAGTGGTTCAAGTAAGTTTAAAGTAAACAATGAGACAGCTTACATACTGTTTTCAGTGGCACAAGTAAGTTTAAAGTAAACAATGGTACAGCTTACAGACTGCTTTCAGTGGTACAAGTAAGTTTAAAGTAAACAATGGTACAGCATAAAGACTGCTTTCAGTGGTTCAAGTAAGTTTAAAGTAAACAATGAGACAGCTTACATACTGTTTTCAGTGGTACAAGTAAGTGGTAAACAATGGGACAGCTTACAGACTGCTTTCAGTGGTACAAGTAAGTTTAAAGTAAACAATGAGACAGCTTACATACTGTTTTCAGTGGTACAAGTAAGTTTAAAGTAAACAATTGGACAGCATAAAAACTGCTTTCAGTGGTACAAGTAAGTTTAAAGTAAACAATGGTATAGCATAAAGACTGCTTACAGTGGTACAAGTAAGTTTAAAGTAAACAATTGGCAGCTTAATCGTAGTCTTTAGTCGTTTAAAATGTTTATATTAAATTTGAGTTTAGCTCAGTCTGTTATCTATTGTATCTGCAGACCTGGTTTACTTAGGCAAGCGGTGAAAATACCTAACAGAATAAGGGTACAAATATATATTCGTTGTACTAAAAAATACAACCACCAGTTTGTTTTTTACATGGGTATATTTAATCTGTGAGAAATATACCCCATCTTAGTATAAATAAACACATTAGATTAATGTTCAAAAGGGCAAATATTTTTGAATAATTTATGTATACGTCATTCAATAATGACGACCCCTGACTTTGTTTATATATATATATATATATATATATATATATATATATATATATATATATATATATATAATTTATATATATATATGTAGCTATCGGCTCTATATGGATAGACGCTAAGAGAAAGAGTGGTGCAACATTTGTTTGGGCGGCGAACAACCGCATAGCTATGGAGTTGAGCACTTTGTGGGACAGTGGCTATCCAACGTCTGATGCTGGGAGTGACTGTGTCTACTTTTATGGGAAAGCTTCTGACACGTACTGTGACTCTACGTACTCATATTTCTGCGTGGAGCCCGGTGAGTGTTTTCTTTTTACATAACTTTTTAATAGTTATATTTCTTGATGTAAAGCAGATACTTTCACTACTGCAGGGTAGGTGAAAAGTGAACTTCTCGAAATACGTATTTAAGTACAACAACTGCCATCTATGTCTTTAGCAGCTTAGATATTTTACACTGTCGTTTAATCTAACTGTTACTATTTAAATAGGACAATGTTAAAGGTATTTTAAAAGCCAAATCTATTACAAGATTGATAACATTTTTAATAGTAGGAATTCTCGACCAATAAAAAATAGTTTTTTTCAGTTTCATTTATTTTTTCTTTTAAGCTGTGCCGCATGTAAAATTGCAAAAAAAAATTGTAAATGTTTTTGGCCAGCCCTAGCATAGCTTGAGTACTTCAGCTGTCTTTATCTTGCTCTGTTGATGTCACGGCTATTGTAGTTTTATCCTTTCTTCATTACCTTATGCATATCTGTCGTGAACACACTGACACGCCTTTCGGGTGATCCGATGCGTAGCGCAACACATAAGACAAACAACCACAAACGGGTTACAAAACAAGACTGAATAATTTAATAGTATCTACACTATCTACACCTAACAAAGTCTAGTCTAAACACAAAATACACAAGCTAGTAAAACTATGATACACTCTAAAAACTGCTATAAACCTAACGTGTACTAACCTTGGAGATCTGGACGAAACTGAGGCAATCACAGACGTTTTCATACCTTACATACCCTTTCATAAACTGGTAGAAACCGGACTATTACAACTCACACAGTACGAGAGATGAACAAGGACGAACAGGATAGGCTACCAAGTAAGAACAAAATTCACCCCCATTTATCCCCCTTCACTCGTTCACTACAATATCATATGAGTTTATTCTTATCTTTTAGGATTTTTATGCTGATTAAGCTAAGTTTTATTTGTGTATATCACAATAATATTGTATGGTTCTAGTTGTAGAAAGCTGATATTTTAATCATCGTTTTATGTCATATGCCCGCACTATGTCCCATATATTAACTCTTTAAGACCGTTACGACGCTCTCAGCGTTCGATGGTTATTTGTCTATTTATTCCGCTGCTATTCCTAATTCAAATTTTGACTTCAGTTTTCAATTGATCACTTTGTTGATAGAGGACGTTTTCTCATTTAAAATTTAATTTTAAAAAAAGTAGTCGTGCAAAAAGTGTTTGGTTACATTGCAGAAAATGCTTCCTCATCGCGGTCTCAACCACCTCGTCGTTATACTGTAGATCAGGCCAGGAAAATGTTTTTTGAAGTTGAAAACAGTGGCAGGGAATTAGAATGTGATCCTGAAAGTGACTTTGAACCTAGTCCTGATTCCAGTGATTCAGAAATGGACTATGGGCATCGTGAATCAGACTTGGCTAAAAGAGGGGCCTGTCCATAACCAGGTCCAAGCAAGACTAAGCGACCTCGCTTGGTAAATCAAACTATTGATATTGATGATAATCAGTGGATTGAGCAACAGTTTGTAGATAAATCATCTACAAAAAATGCTTTGAGATTTATAGCAAAGGATGGTGTAGAACCAGGTGTAAACCCTACAGCTGGTTTGAATGAATCTTCTACTCCACTGCAATGTTTGCAAAGCCTTTTAACACCAACTATTGTTGATGAACTAATTTCATCAACAAATACATAATAATATGCAGCATTGAAAATAATAATAAAAAACACACCACCTCTGACAAGATCAAGGTTTAGTATATCTACTTGGACTGATATCAACCACTATGAGTCCAACACATTTTTGTCATAATTTGTAATGGGCCTCGACTATCAGGGACTATTTCAGTAACACAGACAGTATGTACTCAGGATTTTTTCATAAAATGTATCTGAGAGAAAGGTTTGAAACACTTTACTCTTTTATGCTGCATGTTGGAAAGCCTGATGCCGAAGGCAAGAATAAAATAAAACCTTTTGTCGATTCCCTTCCCGAGAAGTACCAAGAATGTTATACGCCCTACCAGTCAGTTTTCATTGATGAAATGATACTATGGTGGAAAGGCAGGTGGCAATACAAACAATATAATGCAGCTAAGCCACACAAATACCACACTAAAAGCTTTAGCTTAGTTGACAGTGTAACTAGTTACGTCCTGAACATTTTAATTTATTACGGGTCGCAAACTTCATATGATCCTAACACTAACCTCAACGGTGGATTGGCCATCAAAATTTTTGACACTCTGCTAGGTTAAATAGGTAAAGGCTACCATATATTTGCTGATAGATGGTGCACCACCAGAGCATTAATTGACCATCTAATGGACAAGAAAATGTACTACACTGGTACTGTCCAGATCAACAGAGTAGGTTTTCCTAAAGCTTTAAAACTTATAAAGCTTCAGCATATGGAATGCTGGTACTGGAAGCATGAAGACAAAATCCTTTGAGTTACCTAGAAGGAAAAAAGGCAAAAAAAAACGTGTCGTAATGGCTTCAACTAAAGCCATAGTAGAAAATGCAACAATACAAAATGACACGGTAAAGCCTGCAGTCATTCGTGAATAAAATTTCAATATGAATGGCTGTGATCAGGCTGATCAAATGATCGGCTACTATGGTGTCCACAGTAGGAAAACAAGAAAATGTTGGACACAAATAAACAGCGTTTTTTCTTTAACACGTAAACAAATTATTTGACGTGTTTTAAAAATCAGTGTGACGGACGCAATACGTTAGCGTTACTAATGGTCTATTTTTAGATGCTCGATCTCGATTTCTGATTGGATCGTCTAAAAATAGATGCTAATTGCATCATTCGCAATGTGACGAAACTGTTTGGATTTTTTACAGACAAAAAGAAACATCCCAGTTAATAATCTAACCTTGGTTATTTTTTTCTGATTATTAAAATAAAACGTATTATATGGCCCTTAGAGGCCCATGTGACCTTTGTGGGCCGAAACTGAAATTTTTGTTTGCAGCGCAATCGCACTCTACCAGTGTGCCGGCGGACACGCCTGATTCAATTTAGTAAGCGACTGTAACGCCCCATCTTATCCATTGGCTATCACACTGTTTAGACCGAACGTAGTCGCCAACAGATTTTCTTCGAGGCTCCGCACTCCCTCCCCCCCAAGAAAGAATACCCCCACCCCCCGAACTAAATGGAATTTATATAGAAAATATATACTTTCAAAAGTATCCGCCCCCCCCCCCCCCCCCAAAAAAAAATGTTAGTCCCCCCCAAAACTTTCAAGTGCCCCCCCCCCCCCGAGAAAAACGTCTGGAAGAAACACTGGTCGCCATAGCGCTCACGGGAAAGGCCAGGGCGCCCAATTACATCCTGACGGGGGCCGCCCATGTAAAATTAAATCTCCCCACCCAGAAATCTTCTCTGGAGTATTCATCAACTCACTTAAGTTTTATGGCACTCGAATAAACGGTTTCAAACCGCAGTCGAATTTCATTTTTATATACCGTATATAGAGAAAAATCGCATCCTCCCGTGGCACCGCCCTTGTAAAATTACAAGATTTGTTCATAGAAACCTCACCTGGATTGTTTTAATCAACTCCCCAAAGTTTGATGGCGATCGTATGAACGGTGTCAAACCGCAATCGACATTTATTTTTATATACCGTATATACAGAAAAAACAAAGCACGCCCTACCTGGGCGCCACCGGCGCCACCCCAGCAAATTTCAATATTTTTTTCACAGAAACCTCCCAAGAAATATTATCAACAACTTCCCAAAGTTTCACGTCGATGTGATGAGAGGTGTAGTAATACATAAAAGACAAACAAACAAACAAACAAATATATATATATATAAATATAAATAAATAAATAAATATATATATATATATATATATATATATATATATATATATATATATATATATATATATATATATATATATATATATATATATAATATATATTAATTTTTTTTCCAGATTCGACTACCAACAATTGTCCTGCTCCAACAACAGCAGAAGCTACAACTGCAGCAGCAACAACATCAGCGGCTACAACTGCAGCAGCAACAACAGCAGAGGCTACAACTGCAGCAGCTACAACAGCAGCGGCTACAACAGCAGCACCAACTACCATGGGCAACTCGGGTTAGTTTTTACTTTAATTAGTTATTATCTAAAACGCGTCTTTGATGAATACGCTAAAGTATTAGGCAAGAGCTACAGAAAAAAAGCAATTTGATGTTTTTAGTACCTAAAATTCCACATTTAATTTTCGGAACATTAACATTACATTTTGCTTGTTTCTTTTGCATTTAATTTATTTTAATTCTGTTCAGTAAGTATTACTGAGAAAAAAAATCTATAAAAGTTGTAGTTTACCCATCCGGGGTCAATCAATTATGTGACATTGCACAGTCAAACTGACGAAGATTGACGCTCTATACATGGACATTCACCTTCTGACAAAAAAAATTAAGTTTTTTTCAAACATTAAGCTTACTCTGTACACCCAACCTCTTACTGGTTAACTCCTCCACAAGTTCACTTGTCCATCCAACCATTTACTCACCTACTCACTCAGCCATCCACCCAGCCATCCACCCAGCTATCCACTCAGCCATCCACCCAGCCATCCACCCAGCCATCCACCCAGCCATCCACCCAGCCATCCACCCAGCCATTCACACAGCCATCCACCAATGCACTTGTTCTCTAGCCATTTGCACATCCATTCATCCAGGCATCCATTCACCACGTCCCCATCCCTTCATAAACTACTATCATTACATCAATAAATGTATTTATCCATCACCCATACACCCATATATCCATCCATCTATGTATCCGCCCATGTATTAAACTTATCCATTTTTTCAAATACACAATACAGCAAACGTTAACCGATAAAATGAGAAAACTCATTCAAATTAAACTAATTGTATTCCTTTCAGATATCACAACCAACGCTCCAACCACTACCATCGTTACCAAGCCTACAACTCCAAAGTATCAAAAACCTAAAACATCAAGTACGTTTTCTTTTTATTATTTCCAAAAAAAAAATATTACATTAGTTATACATTTTTGAAAAGTATATAATTTATAGTCAAATATTTGCTAATACATTCTTAATTTGTTTTGATTGCTTGTAGAGAATCCATGCAAGAAAAGGTCCAGGATACGTCACAACTCAAGAAGTGAGTTTAACTTTAATCTTGGTCCATTCAATTGTGTTCGATGTTTTAATTGACTATTGTTAAAACAGATAAGGAGAAGTTTTTTTTAAAGAACACGTAATTAAGATTACTATAAATGTAATGGAATCTTACCTTTTCGAGCCTTACTGTCAAATGGGTAAAGAAGAAGAGTTCATCCATTTCTTTGACCTCAACATATGAAGGGATAGCCGGCTTTACTTTTCCTAACGTGAGTTGGTACCCCATCATAGCTGGGTGGACTCAGGAACAATCTACTGACTTGAACCCGGATTCGAACTCGAGAATTTAGGGGTGGCAGTCTAGCACTCTACCGATAGACCACGCCGTAAAATCGCTGTGGTGATTATTTTACGAATACGATTCTTTTGCATAGCAATAGACCAGGTAGGAATAGAACAGGGAAAAGGTTTAATAAATAAATAAATAAAATAAAATGTAATAAATAAAATAAAATTTAAGCTTCTATTATTTTAATATGTTTGTATTTCAAACTAGACGTTGCGTAATAACGTGTACTTTCGATTTTTATTTCGTATTCTTTATCTCCAACAGAAGAGATCGGTCATTGACTTGTTTGAACATCACCAAGTTCAGTTTCTTTTCTCAAGTTTGGACCCTTTAATATTTAGAACATTTGAAAATGGTATATCAAATTTAACTGTTATATTCTCTTAGTTTACAAACACTGTTATTCTCGTAATAAATATAAATACACTACTTTAATATTATTTTTTAAATAATGATTATTACCATTGCTACCATTACTAAATATTTAATTAAGTCATTATTTAAGAAATAAAAACAACAATGTTTGAGTGTCAGGACTAATTAACTAGCACATTAAAATAGTAAAAATAAGTTACATTAGTTTTATTTTTTGTTTTACAAAAAAATAATTGTATTATCCATTTGCCATGACTTGTAATAATAAAACGTTTAAAAATAATCTAAAAACGCTAACTTGACGACCTGATGCCCTGCTTCGTAGTGTTCCTTTCAGGTATATCTTCGGGGAGCAACCCACAACACCCTGAAGCACGTCTATCCCCCCTTCCCACACAAGCTTATATATATATATATATATATATATATATATATATATATATATATATATATATATATATATATATATATATATATATTTTTTACTAGTCCCCCCCCCCCCCTTTCAACAGAATAATAATTTCGCCCCATCCCACGAAAGTTTCAAAGGCCCCCCCCCCCCCACCCCCTCTTCCTTACCCTACTCCATGAGAAAAAATTCTGAAAAAAAAAACGCTGTTCCATAAAATCTCCCCTTTTAAATAAGCACTGAAGATTGGTAGGTGGTGTGTGACGTGCGCCAGCGATGTAGAACCACTCTACTTGAGCTATGTTGTCAACTAACAACATCGATGTAGAAACACTCTACTTGAGCTACGATTTCAACTAACAAAAGAATGTATTCAGACTCGTCACTCTGGCGTTGAGACGCAGCTTGCAGTTCTGTTCATATAGGGAACAGAAAGACATATTTGCCCTACATTCTAAAAATAACTTAAAACGGGTACCATCTTATTGTTTAGTTTCATTTAAAGTAATAAATATATCGCCCAAATCAACAGTTGTGAGGTTGCAAGTTAAAGAAATCGTTGCTGCATCAAATGTGATGGTGGCAGTTCTACCACCAAATGTAATGCAGGGTTGTTGAAAGTTTGATTCTTTATATATATATATATATATATATATATATATATATATATATATATATATATATATATATAAAATATATATATATATATATATATCTATAATATAAGCGGGCTGTGTCTGTCCTTCCTTCCGTCCGTCTTCGCTATAGATTTTGGGACTATAAAAGTAAACTACGCACCATGCTGTACTTTTCAGTGCACCGCAGTGTGTTATTATGAGTAATAGACTAGGGTTTGTTTATATAACTGCATAGAGCTATTTTATAATTTCCACTGTTTGTACAATTTTGCATAACGTAAAGAGAATATTAAATACACGGACATTGCTAAAACATATTAAAAGGATCAATGTCAAATATCGTTTTCGTTAATATTCCCAGAAAAAGTGGATACATTTTAATAACATAATAACAGTAGGGTAGAAAAATCTAATTAAACTGCTTAGTAATTTTGCCAATGGAGGTAATTCAAAGATAAATTGAACTCACGCTAAAAATGTGAATGCAAAATCTGCAAGACGGAATAATTGTTGGAATAATATAATTAGCAAAATGTGAATGCAAATTATGCTGACGTGTAAGAGTACATTATTGTTGGAATATTATAATTAGCATTGATTGATAAAAGGCTATCTTTTATTTATTTTATTCACTGAATGTACTGTTTACTAATTATAATTTTAATCAACTATTCCGCACCATTATAGACATTGGGTGCGCAATGGGTTTAGTTATGAAACTCAATTGTAAATTTTTAAAATTAAAATACTGGGAAAAAAATGCGTGAATTGATAAAGTGATATATGGTAGGTAAACACGGATATTTTAAATATTGCCTATTTTTTATTGTATATTATTTATTATTATTCTATCTTTCGGTTTCCGGACAAGCTGGGGTTTTATAAGAGAGGCGTAGCTAGGGGGGGGGGGGTTGGAAATCGAAAGTTTTAGGGAGGGGGAGGGGGGTAGGGTGCAAATCGAAAATTTGAGGGGGTGCAAATCAAAAGTTTGAGCGGGGGGAATTTCAAATCAAAAGTGGTGCAAATCGAAAGTCTGAGGGGAATGCAAATCAAAAGTTTAAGGGGATGGGTGGAAATTGAAATTTTTGATGGGAGGGGGTGGAAATTGAAATTTTGAGGGGAGGGGGTGCAAATCGTAAGTTTGAGGGAGGGTCAAATCGAAAGTTTGTCCCTGGGCGCCGGAAAGGGTCGCAACGTCTCTGTTTTGTAGTCATTCACCGTGTCAGACGCGTCCGCCGGGACTCGGAAAGGGCGCGATTTGGCGCTACGGGCTAGACTGTGAGCAATATGCCTTTATGATTGCATTTAAATTGTGTTTATGTTATGAGTGTTGTGTTTGTTTTTTCTTTTGTGTTTTTTTTTCGTTCGTTTGTGTTGTGTTTAGTTTTGTTCTGTTCCCCAGTTGGTACATTTAAAAAAGATTTACCGTGGCGGAGCACGGGATGCAGCTAGTATATATATATATATATATATATATATATAATTACCCATCTCTTTACCACTTCCCCTACCACTACCCCTACCCTTACCCCTACCCCTACCCTTACCCTTACCCTTACCCTTACCCTTACCCTTACCCTTACCCTTACCCTTACCCTTACCCTTACCCTTACCCATACCCTTACCCTTACCCTTACCCTTACCCCTACCACTACCCCTACCCCTACCCTTACCCTTACCCTTACCCTTACCCTTACCCTTACCCTTACCCTTACCCTTACCCTTACCCTTACCCTTACCCATACCCTTACCCTTACCCTTACCCTTACCCTTACCCTTACCCCTACCACTACCCCTACCCCTACACTTACCCTTAACCCTACCCCTCCACTTACCCCTACCCCTACACTTACCCCTACCCCTACCCCTACACTTACCCCTACCCCTACACTTACCCCCACCCCTACACTTACCCCTACCCCTGCACTTACCCCTACCCCTGCACTTACCCCTGCCCCTGCCCTTGCCCTTGCCCTTGCCCTTGCCCTTACCCTTCTTACAGATTCCATTACCATTACCATTAACATTACCATTAGCTTCACGCTTCCACTTACGTACATCATTAAATACTTGGAGTTTATAACCATATAGCACTTAAATAATGTAGAGCATGCATTCAATTCACTTTGAATAACATTGACTGAATTAGACTCTTGAATCCAGCGCTCAAGGTTCCCCAGCCATAAAAACCAGTCATGCGTCTATGATCATTGAACCGTAAAGAAGGTGACGTTTTTTATTCGGCTGAAGAAATTTTATAAGTATTACATAAGTTGTCTAACCAGAAGTTAATGCTTCTAACGTTTTACTATATTTTAATGATGTCTTTATAATAACCAGTGACTTTGTAGTAGTAGTTAAGATTATATACACGCACGCACGCACACACACACACTCATACACACACACATATATATATATATATAAATATAAATATATATATATATATATATATATATATATATATATATATATATATATATATATATATATATATATATATATATGGTGTGTGTGTATATAATACTGTTTTTTCTTCTTTTTAACGTCTTCATAATTATACAATTAACGCCGTTAATTTAAAAATCAATTGAATTTTAATTTACATTACAAATACATTTTGAAAAAAATTTATAGGCCTACTAACAATATTTTGAAAGCGGAAATAAAAGTAGTAGTTGGGAATATTGTGGCCACACTAACCTATCCAGTGTTTTTTCCAGACTTTTTTCTCCGGGGGTGGGGGGGGGGGGGCGGTCAACATTTTCCGCGGGGGGCGGACACTAGTAAAAGTATATGTTTACTATATAAATTCCATCTCGTTCGGGGGGGGGGGGGGGGCGGTAGACTTTCTTAGGGGGGGGGGGTCGGAGCCCTCCACCCTCCGAAGAGATGTCTGGAAGAAACTCTGAACCTATCTTATGCCGGGAAAAAATAAACAGGCGAATTCTACTTCACCCGCTACCAGGTATCCAACAAATACTAAAGTGACCCATGCTTTTCTTTATCGTTATTCAAATAGTAGTGTATACTTTATTTTTTACCTTAAAACGTTTTTTCTGATTTTTTTTCTGTTCGGATTTGGTTGCACTACGATACAACTGCTTTATGTTCGTAGGTAAAGTATTATGTCTGTCCTAAAACGGGGAAAATAGTACCTCAGCTTACTGAAAGCCAGCGTGGCGTGCCACATGTGTCAGACAAGCCAGTGGTGCGTGCCATTTAGGCCAGAAAAGTAAACGATATTAGACCTACACATTGCAGTAAGACTAGTCGCTGGACCCGTAACATTGCAGTAAGACTAGTCGCTGGACCCGTAACATTGCAGTAAGACTAGTCGCTGGACCCGTAACATTGCAGTAAGACTAGTCGCTGGACCCGTAACATTGCAGTAAGACTAGTCGCTAGACCCGTAACATTGCAGTAAGACTAGTCGCTAGACCTATACATTGCAGTAAGACTAGTCGCTAGACCCGTAACATTGCAGTAAGACTAGACGCTAGAACTGTAACATTGCAGTAAGACTAGTCGCTAGACCCGTAACATTGCAGTAAGACTAGTCGCTAGACACGTAACATTGCAGTAAGACTAGTCGCTAGACACGTAACATTGCAGTAAGACTAGTCGCTAGACCCGTAACATTGCAGTAAGACTAGTCGCTAGACCCGTAACATTGCAGTAAGACTAGTCGCTAGACCCGAAACATTGCAGTAAGACTAGTCGCTAGACACGTAACATTGCAGTAAGACTAGTCGCTAAACACGTAACATTGCAGTAAGACTAGTCGCTAGACACGTAACATTGCAGTAAGACTAGTCGCTAGACACGTAACATTGCAGTAAGACTAGTCGCTAGACCCGTAACATTGCAGTAAGACTAGTCGCTGGACCCGTAACATTGCAGTAAGACTAGTCGCTGGACCCGTAACATTGCAGTAAGACTAGTCGCTAGACCCGTAACATTGCAGTAAGACTAGTCGCTAGACACGTAACATTGCAGTAAGACTAGTCGCTAGACACGTAACATTGCAGTAAGACTAGTCGCTAGACACGTAACATTGCAGTAAGACTAGTCGCTAGACCCGTATCATTGCAGTAAGACTAGTCGCTAGACACGTAACATTGCAGTAAGACTAGTCGCTAGACACTTAACATTGCAGTAAGACTAGTCGCTAGACCCGTAACATTGCAGTAAAACTAGTCGCTAGACCCGTAACATTGCTGTAAGACTAGTCACTAGACCCGTAACATTGCTATAAGACTAGTCTTTAGACCTACACATTGCAGTAAGACTGACACAATTAATGACCGTGTTTACCAGCCTGTTGAGGCAACATTCAATGGAGTCTTGCCAGTGACGCGTTAAACAGCGGGTGAATGCTACATTAACTAGAGTACCCTTCAAATCACGTGATCCAATGTTGTATCGCTTGTATTGCTGGAGCGCTTTAGTGAATAGACCTACTCAATTATTTTTTTAAAAATCCGGTTCTTGAAATTACCTGCTCAGTGAGATACACATCATAGTAAAATAGCGTTGCATTGCGTCCATTTTCTAGTCCTGTCTGGAAGAAAAACAAATATTTTCTTTTTTTCCCAAGGTTCGTTTACCTTTTCAAAACGACTTGGGCTGTTACTAAACACTTCACAAAATATGGGAACCCTTGGTGATTTAAAAAATGAAATAACAATCTGATACTCATAGGTCATCAAACATTAGTATACCCACATAAAGACTTACAATTTTCAATAAAATGAAATTAGTTACGATTTTCCCTACTTCATTTATCGATATATTTTGTCCTTCTGTTTTTTGATCAGTTATGTATGGTGTATGAAAGTTACAAATTTAAACAAGTATGGTAGTAAACAGTTTCTTCCAGGCAGCTCTTACGGGTCTATCCACCCCCCCCCCCCCACTGGAACGTAATGAAATTTATATAGAAAATATATACTTTTAACAGAGTCCGCCCCCCCCCCCCCCCTGGAAGAAAGTCTACCGCCACCCCCATCCCCCCGCCACCCCCCCCCCCCCCCCCCGGAAATTTCAAGTGCCTCCACCCCCCACCCGCCCCCCCCCCCCCGCCGGAGAAAAAAAGTCTGGAAGAAACACTGGTAGTAAACGCCTTCCTGAGTATAATATTTGCTATATTATTACACAATGACATCTGTAAAAAATTATAATACCAAATATAAAATGCTCATTATTTTGCTTCATTTACCTTTCCGAGTTCTAGTATTGCTTTGATATTCAAATATTTTTTTTTACTGTGGAAGTTTTCACTACCATAATATTGTTTTTTATATATCGTTGCATTACTCAATGATACTTTTTCTTCTTTCTATAATAACACTGCCAGTGAGCGCCACCCCCACCCCCCCTGAAAATTTATTGCAAATGGGGGGGGGGCACTGCAGACTTAATAGTAAGGATGCTTATCTATAGTCTGTAAACAATACAGTCTTAATGGTTAGCACTTTTATGTCAAGATGCCACCCCAGCCCTCTTGTAATAATTGTCGATTTGTACTTAAAATATTATTTGACCTTAATAAATCATGAATGGATCTGTCAATAGAAAGTCATTTTTCTTCTGTACTTTTTGCAATTTTTTGGCTTGGTGTCACCACCTTGCGGTCCGCACCCCCCCCCCCCCCCCCCCCGCCCTCGCTACGCCTCTGATTCCACCACTACACACGTACTCTCAAACTCATTCAATAAAACAAATTCCATTCACTACACTCATGAATACTAAACTTGTATGGTTATAAAATCAACAAAATAATAACCATGTATGTTAACTTTGTATAGTTATATACTCGACAAAATAGTAACCATGTTTATTATCTTGTATAAATAAAATCTTAACAAAACAGAGCCAATGTATACTAAACTTGTATAGTTAGATCCAGTATAAAATGGAAGGTGAATTTTTTTCTAAAATGACGTTGCTGACCAAAAATGATGAATTGTTTTGTGTATCTTGTACGTGTCTTATTATATAGTGCGGCGAACAAAATAAAGGGAAGCTACCTCGTAGTACTGTTCGTTTATATATTTGTTATGTCCCTTAGACCAGAAATAATGTTGGTCTATAATAATCTCAAAGATAATGCCCTACGTGTTTCAAGTTGGTCACTGTGTTCCAAAACAAACAAAAATAAAGAATAAAAATATAAAATTATTTGTTTAGCTTTTAAATTGATTGGCAATAACATATTTTAATTTATATATTTTTTAATGTAAAACACCACAGCTTTCGAATCATAAGTTCTATAACTCAGTCTACATTAACTTCAGACTGTGTCGCGTAATATTAAATTGAAAATAGTAAATCTGCTATTTAAAACCAAAAGGAACCCGCTATTAATCAAAGCTATCAACGTGATATTAAACTGTACTGTTTGCATTATATCCGAGATCGAGAAAATTACATATTTATTCTACGTTTTAAAAGTAAAACCGCAGGGGATTTTTACCAATCAATTTCTACATGTCAACTATTTACGCTTCATAAATTGCTCTTTGATCTCGACTTTAGCCTGCTTCTCTCTTTTGACTTTTGGAATATGATGTGTAACTGCTTTACAGTAGGGAATCAAACAGAGTTTCTTCCAGGCATCTCTTCAAGGGGGGGGGGGGGGAGGGGGCAAAGCCCCCCGAAAAATTCTACCGCCCCCCCCCCCCCCCCCCCCCCCCCCCGAACGAAATGAAATTTATATAATTTATATAGAAAATATATACTTTTAACAGTGTCCGCCCCTCCCCCCCCCCGAAGAAAGTCTACCGCCCCCCCGAAAATTTCAAGTGCCCTCCCCCCCCCCGGAGAAAAAAGTCTGGAAGAAACACTGGAATCAAAGGCAGCAGGGCAATGTACTGACCTCACTATAGGTAGGTGTGTCGAGGTTTTTGAAACAGATACAGTTTTTTGGAAATAATGGTGAATTTTTTTTTCTTTTTCTTTTTTTTTCCGCCTCAGACATGTAGTTTACAGCGTCAGTTTGCCTTGCATGTTCGCTTCAGTATTACAGTTGTCATCATCGGCTTGTGAGGACTGATACAGATTTACAATAGTAACATTTCTTTCTTACTTGTAGCCGTTTTTTCATGGTTTACTTATACATAGATCCAATTCAAAACGTCTAAATATATAAAAAAAATTACTACCTGAAAATGCAAATGTGTAATTAAATGATGATTCAAGGTATGTTTTGTTTCCATCCACGTGGTCGGCTGGGGGGAGGGGTGGAATTTTTAAGTACAGCTGAAATAAAATGAGACGTTGCAAATTGCCAGACAAAGTACATAATGAAGAGACGCTTTCAATTAACAAAGAAAAAAAGAACATTACCATATGGTTTTACAAAACAAATTATTTAAAAAAAAGATATTACTGTCAATTTTTTAAATTAAAAACACAGATAAAAGTTAAAAACAACACCGTTTTTAATAGTAATTACATATAACATTGCAAAATACCTTGACATCCGTTACCTTTTATTGACTGACGCTGCAAACGGAATAATTGAGCAGTTGTGTCCCCTGATTTATATTTTTACAGACAATGTTACACAAAATTGATTACATAGGCGCAAAAGTAGGTTATCTGTCGTTAAAATAAGTAAGCCAAGCCACCGAATCCAAAAAATAATTATGACCTGTTCTACTGGTTTGAACCCGGATTCGAAAACGAGACTTTTGATTTAGCAGTCTAGCAGTCCTATTATGTATTTTTATTTAAAGTAGATTTTGTTTATTTACCTTAGGAAAGGTCAGACCGTTTTTAAAGCCCCATTTGATCTAGATATGAACTAGGTCGCATGCAGAATGGGCGTAAGAAAATGATCGTAATTTTGTAATACTGAAGTACAGGTGAGAGGTCTAGATCAGGTTGACACCATTTAGGGGGGTGACACCAAGGCAAATAGCAAAATATATAGAGAAAAATTTGTAGGGGGGGGGGGTGCCAATCGAAAGTTTGAGGGGGGGGGGGGGTGCAAATCTCAAAAGTTTGAGAAAATTTGAAAGTTTGTCCCCGGGAAGGGTCGCTACACCTCTAGGGGTGACACCATTAAGTGCCGCACCGGGTGACACCCGACCTCGCTACGCCACTGCCCCCACCCTTTACCCCTCCCCCCTCCCTTCACTACCATTCACCCCTACCCTACACCCCTCTCTTCACCCTCTCCCTTCACCCCTACCCTTCACCCCCTCCCTTCACCCCTACCTTTCACCCCTACCCTTCTCCCCTACCCCCCACCCCCCACCCTTCACCACCATCCTTCACCCCTAACCTTTACCCCCTCCATCCACCACCACCCTTCACCCCCACCCTTCACCACCACCATTCACCACCACCCTTCACCCCCACCCTTCACCCCCACCCTTCTCCCCTACCCCTCACCCCCACCCTTCACCATTACCCTTCACCCCCACCCTTCACCCCCACCCATCACCCCCACCCATCACCCCCACACTTCACCACCACCCTTCACCCCCACCCTTCACCCCCACCCATCACCCCCACCCTTCACCACCACCCTTCACTACCCCTCACCCCCACCCTTCACCACCACCCTTCACTACCCCTCACCCCCACCCCTCACCCCCACCCATCACCCCCACCCATCACCCCCACCCTTCACCACCACCCTTCACCCCCACCCTTCACCCCCACCCATCACCCCCTCCCTTCACTACCCTTCACCACCACCCTTCACTACCCCTCACCCCCACCCCTCACCCCCACCCATCACCCCCACCCATCACCCCCACCCTTCACCACCACCCTTCACTCCCACCCTTCACCCCCACCCATCACCCCCTCCCTTCACTACCCTTCACCACCACCCTTCACTACCCTTCACCCCCACCCTTCACCCTTCACCCCCACCCTTTATCCCTCCCTTCACCCCCACCCTTCACCCCCACACTTCACCACCACCCTTCACCCCCACCCTTCACCCCCACCCATTACCCCCACCCTTCACCACCACCCTTCACTACCCCTCACCCCCACCCTTCACCACCACCCTTCACTACCCCTCACCCCCACCCCTCACCCCCACCCATCACCCCCACCCATCACCCCCACCCTTCACCACCACCCTTCACCCCCACCCTTCACCCCCACCCATCACCCCCTCCCTTCACTACCCTTCACCACCACCCTTCACTACCCCTCACCCCCACCACTCACCCCCACCCATCACCCCCACCCATCACCCCCACCCTTCACCACCACCCTTCACTCCCACCCTTCACCCCCACCCATCACCCCCTCCCTTCACTACCCTTCACCACCACCCTTCACTACCCTTCACCCCACCCTTCACCCTTCACCCCCACCCTTTATCCCTCCCTTCACCCCCACCCTTCACCCCCTCCCTTCACTACCCTTCACCCCCACCCTTCACCACCACCCTTCACTACCCCTCACCCCCACCCCTCACCCCCACCCCTCACCCCCACCCTTCACCCCCACCCTTCACCACCACCCTTCACTACCCCTCACCCCCACCCTTCACCCCCACCCTTCACCACCACCCTTCACTACCCTTCACCCCCACCCTTTACCACCACCCTTCACTACCCCTCACCCCCACCCTTCACCCCCAACCTTCACCACCACCCTTCACTACCCTTCACCCCCACCCCTCCCCCCCACTCTTCACCACCACCCTTCACTACCCCTCACCCCCACCCTTCACCCCCACCCTTCACCACCACCCTTCACTACCCCTCACCCCCACCCTTCACATCCACCCTTCACCACCACCCTTCACTACCCTTCACCCCCACTGTTCACCACCACCCTTCACTACCCCTCACCCCCACCCTTCACCCCCACCCTTCACCACCACCCTTCACTACCCTTCACCCCCACCCTTCACCACCACCCTTCACTACCCCTCACCCCCACCCTTCACCCCCACCCTTCACCACCACCCTTCACTACCCCTCACCCCCACCCTTCACCCCCACCCTTCACCACCACCCTTCACTACCCCTCACCCCCACCCTTCACCCCCACCCTTCACCACCACCCTTCACTACCCTTCACCCCCACCCTTCACCACCACCCTTCACTACCCCTCACCCCCACCCTTCACCCCCACCCTTCACCACCACCCTTCACTACCCCTCACCCCCACCCTTCACCCCCACCCTTCACCACCACCCTTCACTACCCCTCACCCCCACCCTTCACCACCACCCTTCACTACCCCTCACCCCCACCCTTCACCCCCACCCTTCACCACCACCCTTCACTACACTTCACCCCCACCCTTCACCACCACCCTTCACTACCCTTCACCCCCTCCCTTCACTACCCTTCACCCCCACCCTTCACCACCACCCTTCACCCCCACCCTTCACCCCCACCCTTCACCACCACCCTTCACCCCCACCCTTCACCACCACCCTTCACCCCCACCCTTCACCACCACCCATCACCCCCACCCTTCACCACCACCCTTCACCCCCACCCTTCACCCCCACCCTTCACCCCCACCCTTCACCACCACCCTTCACCACCACCCTTCACCACCACCCTTCACCACCACCCTTCACTACCCTTCACCCCCTCCCTTCACTACCCTTCACCCCCACCCTTCACCACCACCCTTCACCCCCACCCTTCACCCCCACCCTTCACCACCACCCTTCACCACCACCCTTCACCACCACCCTTCACCACCACCCTTCACTACCCTTCACCCCCTCCCTTCACTACCCTTCACCCCCACCCTTCACCACCACCCATCACCCCCACCCTTCACCCCCACCCTTCACCCCCACCCTTCACCACCACCCTTCACCACCACCCTTCACCACCACCCTTCACCACCACCCTTCACCACCACCCTTCACTACCCTTCACCCCCTCCCTTCACTACCCTTCACCCCCACCCTTCACCACCACCCTTCACCCTTCACCCCCACCCTTCACCCCCACCCTTCACCACCACCCTTCACCACCACCCTTCACCACCACCCTTCACTACCCTTCACCCCCTCCCTTCACTACCCTTCACCCCCACCCTTCACCACCACCCATCACCCCCACCCTTCACCCCCACCCTTCACCCCCACCCTTCACCACCACCCTTCACCACCACCCTTCACCACCACCCTTCACTACCCTTCACCCCCTCCCTTCACTACCCTTCACCCCCACCCTTCACCACCACCCTTCACCCCGACCCTTCACCCCTTCCCTTCACTACCCCTCACCCCCACCCTTCACCACCACCCTTCACTACCCTTCACCACCACCCATCACCCCCACCCTTCACCCCACCCTTCACCACCACCCATCACCCCCTCCCTTCACTACCCTTCACCCCCACCCTTCACCACCACCCATCACCCCCACCCTTCACCCCCACCCTTCACCACCACCCATCACCCCCTCCCTTCACCACCCCCTCACCCCCTCCCTTCACTACCCTTCACCCCCACGCTTCACCACCACCCATCACCCCCACCCTTCACCCCCACCCTTCACCACCACCCTTCACCACCACCCTTCACTACCCCTCACCCCCACCCTTCACCACCACCCTTCACCACCACCCTTCACTACCCTTCACCCCCACCCTTCACCACCACCCTTCACCACCACCCTTCACTACCCCTCACCCCCACCCTTCACCACCACCCTTCACCACCACCCTTCACCAACCATCACCCCCTCCCTTCACTACCCTTCACCCCCACCCTTCACCACCACCCATCACCCCCTCCCTTCACCACCCTTCACCCCCACCCTTCACCCCCACCCTTCACCACCACCCATCACCCCCTCCCTTCACTACCCTTCACCCCCACCCTTCACCACCACCCATCACCCCCACCCTTCACCCCCACCCTTCACCACCACCCATCACCCCCTCCCTTCACCACCCCTCACCCCCTCCCTTCACTACCCTTCACCCCCACCCTTCACCACCACCCATCACCCCCACCCTTCACCCCCACCCTTCACCACCACCCTTCACCACCACCCTTCACTACCCCTCACCCCCACCCTTCACCACCACCCTTCACCACCACCCTTCACTACCCTTCACCCCCACCCTTCACCACCACCCATCACCCCCTCCCTTCACCACCCTTCACCCCCACCCTTCACCACCACCCATCACCCCCTCCCTTCACTACCCTTCACCCCCACCCTTCACCCTCTCCCTTCACCCCCACCCTTCACTACCCTTCACCCTCTCCCTTCACCCCCACCCTTCACCTATCACCCCCACCCTTCACCCCCACCCTTCACCTATCACCCCCACCCTTCACCTATCACCCCCACCCTTCACCTATCACCCCCACCCTTCACTTATCACCCCCACCCTTCACTACCCTTCACACCCACCCTTCACCCTCTCCCTTCACCCCCACCCTTCACCTATCACCCCCACCCATCACCCCCTCCCTTCACTACCCTTCACCACCACCCTTCACCCTCTCCCTGCACCCCCACCCTTCACCTATCACCCCCACCCTTTATCCCTCCCTTCACCCCCACCCTTCACCCCTACCCTTCTCCCCTACCCCTCACCCCACCCTTCACCCCCACCCTTCACCCCCACCCTTCACCCCTACCCTTTACCCCCACCCTTCACTATCCTTCACCCCCATCCTTCACCCCCACCCTTTACCCCCACCCTTCACTACCCTTCACCCCCATCCTTCACCCCCGCCCTTCACCCCCTCACATCCTTACAGCTATCCTTCACAAACCACCCAACCCCAATTAACCTCACACATACACACACATACTGGTTCCGGGTGAAATTACTAGAGCGCCTAGCTATTATATGAAACAGCAGACATGTCTATAGGGCCGGTAAGTAGGTCAATAAACAGTTCTATGGCTCATGCAGGTTTTATTGAGCCGTAGAACTGGTTGGTGACCTACATACCAGCCCTATAGAAACTTATTGGCGTAAAAAGGCGATCTTGACTAGGCAGTGGGCGTGGCCTAACCCTCCTGTCAGTCAAACTATTGCAGGGTGCGATTTGATAGTGCGTTAATAAATACATGGGCGCATTCATGCGATACATCAAAAGTGACAATAATTTCTATTATATATATATATATATATATATATATATATATATATATATATATATATATATATATATATATATATATATATATATATATGTATATATATATATATGTATATATATATTTATATTTCTGTTATACAGTTTTATTTACTTAAGCTCATTATTAAAACTAAATCGAATTAGTTCTTTTTTGTATTTGATAGTAACGTTACTTGTTAAATTTCTCATTTCTGTCATACAATTAAATTTACTTATGCTCATGTTTATAAAAAAATCTAATTTCTTTTTCTATATAACACTAACATTACATATTTTATTATTTTTAGAAATATTTTCATGACCTAGTTTAGAAACATTATGTTCCATGTCCGCAGACGCTTATGCAAAGTGTTTTCATTGGCCAGCGAAGCAGTTATGCGACGCATGATATAAACTGTAAGCGCCGTTCTGTGGAGTGCTTGTGTGTTGGAGATTTGTACACGACTGAATTGTGGTAAATTTTATGGATTTAGTTCCTCGGTTGGACTTTTTCTGATTATCGGTCGTCATTTCACGGTGAAAATAGTGCGGTAGATTTAGCAACATATTAGTTGGTAGGCGAATTTATTTCTAGCATTATATTATTTGGTAGGCGAATGCATTTCTAGCAATATGTTAGTTAGTAGGCGAATTCATTTCTAGCAACATATTAGTTGGTAGGCGAATAATTTTCCAATGAGGATGGTGGTTTTTCTTCTTGTTTTTTTTAAATAGTAATTATACTGAAAGTTAATTGTATAGTTGCTTTATTCGTTTTCGTTTGGCATTGACGGTGTTGGAATTATATTGGACTGTTACTTATGTCTTGTCCGTCAGAGTATTCACGGCCGATGATGTGGATTATATTACTGATATTTTGTTTTCATCAGTGTAGTTTTGGATGTAGTTTTTTGTTTCTTATGTAGACGATGCGTGCAGTATTTGGCTTGCTGGTTGTGTGTTAATAGATTTTTTTTACTTTCTCGTATACGAAGTATAGAGGAAGTAATGTAATCGTGCAAAAAATCCAAATCGATATTTTCACAAATCTCGACGTTATACGCCTCCCTAAATTAGAAAAAAAACCATACTTTTGCAAGTTTGTCCGTATGTGTGTATGTGTGTGTACCGTTACAGCTAGGTGATGATATTTCTAATAAAAGTAATATATCAAATGTGTTGTTCTGTATCAACTTTTTATCAATTCCCGGTAACCAGAAGTGGAACTAATTCGACATTTTTTGTTTTTCAAAAGCCTACAAATTGACTACTGTTTCAGATAGATAAACGAAATTTCACATATAAATAAAATATTTTATTCTTTGCCTTCTATCAAATTTTGGGGAAATTTCCGTTGAACGGAAGTATGCATTTACTGAAGTTCCTATTTCTCCAAAACGCATATGAATTTATAAACTACTAATAATATTCCGCACTACTATACACATATTGTTTGCCTTCACTTAGTGTGCAATTCTTTTTTTTCTACGAGATTCTATTTTATTTTTAAAAAGTTTAAGTATTTAAAATGGATTAAAAATCATGTTAATAGGTGTTTTTTTCTAGATCGATGTAAAAGAATGTTTGACATTCATCGTGTAATTGAGTTTTGCAGGCTTCAGATTGTTTTGAATAATTTACAAGATCAGACCAATACGTTGATGTACTCAACTGATTTCGATATCATAGTACATATAATTTTAAATAACCTAATGTAGTTAATACTATACACAATGAAATGTATGTAAAAACAATACTTACACAATTATCTACATTTCCAGAAATCCGTCTAAATCGTTTAAAATGACATTTAGAGATTTTCATCTTCTGATAACAGCAGTGTTGTTTTTCAGTCTCTGTCACGCCCAAGGTGAGTATACATGGTAGAAGGTTGAATCGTATTTAATATATATATATATATATATATATATATATATATATATATATATATATATATATATATATATATATATATGCAGGTGCATATTTAATTTTGACTCAAAATATCTTAAAGAATGTAAACAAATCATATTAGATACAAGTCATTCCCACCTGACATGTATATGACAGGTACAACTCAATGGGACGGGGCTAAAGTGGTAGACGGAAACTGTTATCTGCTGGTCCGAACAGCAGTCAAATGGGGCGAAGCCAAGGTTAGTTTACATCTCTATGTTTTTTACCATTCGAAGCAATGGCATAGCCGGGGGGTGGGGGGGGGGATGGTCAGATTTGGCACACGCCAGGTTAGTTAGCGCCCTAGGTAAAACTTATTAAAAGCGCCCCCCTCCCGCAATTCTTTTCGTGCCCCCGTATTATCTTTGTTTTACAATTTGATTTAATAATGATTAAATTCGTATGAAATTAAATTTTGTTAAGGGTTGTATTTGGGGTTTATTATTAAAAAGACCAGTTTCTAGAATTTCGTTAAAATATGTTCTTATACGAATCTCCATTAGCATGTTGTTTATATTGTTTGATTTGATAGAAAGCATGTGAGGACATAGGAGGAACTCTGGCAACCGTGTCTTCAGAAACTCTCATGTCTGACATACGCTCCGCCTTTAACTTTTACGGTATGTACACAATATTAGCTTGTCTGTAGCGCGTTGTTAACTACACACACGTAGTTTTCCTGTAAATAGTTGCCACATACACACCATTAGCTTGCCTGTAGAGTGCTGCTACGTACACAACATTAGTATGCCTGTAGCGTGTACCACGATCTCAGAAGAAATGAAATGAAAATTAAACACATCATGATTACGTTCATCTATATGTTTTCAATGGTTTACTTTAAGTCGCGCGATCTTATTTAAATCTCGTATATGTTATGGTTGGATTACTGAACATTTGATGCAAAACGTATCAGATATATATACATACATTTTAGTGCGCTTTATTGTAAATGGCGAAATTGAAATGATTTGACTTAAATATCAATCACAGAAATCATATGTGTTGAAAGTATCCAATAAACTGGAGCACTAGTCCGTGTGATAAAATGTATTGACATTTCGATTTGTTGCTTCACATATATAGAACGTGTTCTAAGCAAGGATGGCAAAACAAATAACGACATCAAAAGCCGCGTCAGTAAAGGATGGCACGAATGTAACATCCTCCGCACAATCGGAAAAAAATATGTGAAAACCGAACTTTGGATAAAAATTGGGGAAATGGTTAACTTGGAATGGATACGATAAACCCTGAGCATCAAGAAACTTTACAAGAGAGGCAGTTGATTTGATTGCTAATCAAAGAAAAAATCTGTAGGCCAAAATAAACTTGGTAAAGATCGGTTGTTAGTGATGCAGAAGAAGCCAGAATGTCGTGAGCCCAACTAGGAAGAATCGCCCAAAACCGAGTACGATTATGTAGTGTGGTATTGTCCTTCTGCTCCTCAAGATGTCCACCGTAATGATGATGATGAACACATGTCTAAAACCCCATTAAAAAGTTGCGTCATTTCAGTGTGCTTAACTTGACGTGGAGAGTCTGTGCTATGCACTCCATCGTACTCGGTTTTGGATGATTCTTCCAAGTGGGGCTCACGATATTCCGGCTGCTTTTGGGTCACTGCTGACTTTCACGAGGAGATGTATTTTTACCTGAATAGAAATCTTCCCCATTGAGCCTAGATCAACACACCACTCGGTTTTAAACTACCGTGAGGCAAAACTGAATCCGTGCGTTGAAATCTTTATAGCATAGAAGAAAAAAAAAACACCTTAATTTGTGTTTGTAAGTTGTATTTTGTAGATTGTTTGTTATGTTTCACTTGTTCTTTGTTTAGAGATGAGTTACTGGATTGGTCTAAACGACATAGCAACAGAAGGAACATACGTGTGGACTGAGGACGGGAGCACGGCCAGTGGAATCAGTGGCCTGTGGGGTGAAGACAGACCAGTAACTGAACCGGGCAACGAATTTGACTGCATCTATGTTGACGAAACTGATAAGTATCTTGACCTTCAGTGTGGTACAGTCGCAACCTACTACCTGTGCATGGAACCTGGTAAGTTGTTTAGACTAATTTCCTTAGGTTCTTATCGTTTTGATTAAATACGTTAAATACACTTTAGCGGATAGGCTACAACAATTTTAATAAAAATTCTAGTGACAATTTAAGCGCAATTTCCTTATGTTATCCATAACAATTTTAAATCGAGATAAATCATATATTCAGCAACAGTGCCCAAATATTAAAAGGTTTATATCAGTATTTGACTTCTCTCTCTCTCTCTCTTGCCGCGCGCAGTGACACGAACGACCCCACGTCGCGACAGGCTAGCCTCTCGTATCAGTAAAATCCTTTCGAACCTTAGCGCTTTGCGCTAAATCATCCTAGGCCTACACGACGCTCAGTTTAAAAATTCTTAATTATTTTTTTGTGGCCGAACGAAAGGATATTTTTGAAAACTTTCATCGCCAATATTGTTCTAAATTATGGCAGGAATCGATTGGTAAATGTTTCAAGTCGCCAAATGGTCTGGTTGCCGAGATCTGGGACAAAAACTGCATTTTTTTTTAGGTTTTTTGGCTTTTCCGGGAAATCCAGAAAGGAATGCCTGAATTGTTTTAGCCTATGTTCATCCTTGGAACTTGCTTAACATATTTGCTTTTGGAACTTGTTCTCGATATTGCTTCGTTGAGGAGGAGATACGACTTAAAGACGACTTAAAGCTGCGGACACACATCCATCCATCCATCCATCCATCTATCCATTCCCAGAAATGAAGAGTTAATAAACGCAATTCTCCAGAATAGAAATTGCGCTAAAAATAAATCACCAAAATCCTGGTTTTTTTCACATAAATTAATTAGAAAAGAATATTTTTTTCAGAATCTTATCTTCCAAAAGTTCCGTCATCATGTTGTATTTAACGTCAACAGAAAGCTGCATTTCTCATGAATTTGATAATCGAATTTCCCATCAACTCGGAAACACACAAAGCTTACAATCAGCTTTACAAACTAAACAGATATAGTATTTTCGTGACATACTTTTCGTTACTATTTGCTGTTTTTCTCAGATCGCAGTTTTTTAACATTTAAAAGCCGACTATTATTATTATATATATATATATGAAATAATGCTCCCTCCCTCCCCACATTTTTCTAAATTGTTTAACATGCAAAAATAACACTTTTGTCACGAGGAAATTGTGATGGCTTTCATAGAAAAATGTTTATAGTAAATAATATACGCATTTTAAAACTTTTTCATACTTTAAATGGTACGATTATTTTTCAGACCTTGTAGAATTATGACCAGTAGCTCATGGACTAAAGATGTCTAGACAAAAGTATTTATATGCACTGAAATATAAGCCATTAAATTTGATGTCCTCATGTTTCAATTTGTGTTATTGGTTGTGTTGGCTTTTGTGTTTGAGTTGCGATTTCATTTGCGTTGGTGTTGTCGTTGGTGTTGTGTTTGCATTTTTATTTTTGTTTGTGTTTGCGTTGTTGTTTGCGTTAGGTTTTCGAAAGAAAATACAGTATTTACATCCGGGCCAGAATCCTAATGGCATTCGTCTTAGACTCTATGTTGATGTTAGTTTCATTAACAGATTAAACAATGTATTTTAAATAGAAAATATATTAATTTTTTTTTCAGGTTCGACTACAAAAAAATGTCCATCAGCAGCAGCGGCTACAACAGCAGCGGCTACAACAGCAGCAACAGCAACAACAGCTGCGGGTACAACCATTGGCAACTCGGGTTGGTTTTTCGATTAATTAATTATTATCTTATTAATATCTATTATCTAAAACGCCATTTTTGCAAATACGTTAAAGTATTAGGCAAAAACTGCAAAAAAAAAAGAAAAAAAAACATAGATGTTTTTAATATATCAAATTCTAGATTTAATTTTTATAACATTAACATCACATTTCGCTTATATATTTTGAATTATAATTTTACTTTTATTAAAAGTAAGTATTAGTGAGAAAATAAAATCTGTGACAGTTATAGCTGTACTTACCCACCTTCAATCCTATTCATGTGACATTGCACAGCAAAACCGAAGAATATTGAAGCTCTATACAGGAAACTCTAACAGATAAAAAAAGAAAACTATTGCAAATAAAACAAATGGTATCACTTTCAGAGGTCACAACCAATGCTCCAACAACTACCATTGTTACCAAGTCTTCAACCCCAAAGATTCAAAAACCTAAAAAATCAAGTAATTTTATTTATTTTTATTTACAAAAAAAAATTATTATATAATTTCTAACCTTTTGAAAAGTATAAAGTTTATAGTCAAATATTTGATAATGCAATCTTAATTTGCTATACTTGATTGCAGAGGATCCATGTAAGAAAAGGTTCAGGCGACGTCGAAACTCAAGACGTAAGTTCTACTTAAATCTTTACTAGTGTTCGATGTTTCATTTGACTATTGCTAAAACAAATACTGACATTTCAATTAATGAACACGTAATTAAAATCACTATAAATGTGAAAGAAAGTTACCTTATCGAGCCACACGGTCAAAGGGGCAAAGAAGAAGAGTTCATCTGTTTCTGTGACCTCAAAATATGAAGGGATAGCCGGCTTTACTTTCCCTAAAGGGAGTTTGGTACCCATAAGAGCTGGGTGGACTCAGTGAGGTTCTACTGACTTGAACCCGGATTCGAACTTGAGACTTTCGGTGTGGCCGTCTAGCACTCTACCGCTAGACCACGCCGTAAAATCTCTATATTTTAAATATATTAAGTAAATCGTTGTGCTGATTTTATAAATACGATTACTCGCACAGTAGTAGACCAGGTAAGATTATAAATATTAATACATAAGCTAAACAATTTTAGCTTCTATTATTTTAATGTATTTGTATTTTGAACTAGACTCTGTGTAATAACTTTTTTGTTTCCAACAGAAGAGGTCGGTCATTGACTAGTTGGAACATCATGAAGTTCAGTTTCTTTTCTCAAGTTTGGACCGTTTAGTATTTAGAACATTTAAAAATTGTATCTCAAACTTACTCTGTTACGAGTTGTTAACATAACTCTTGTTTTATTTTCGTAATAAATATAAATAAACTAATTTAATATTATTTCTTGCTTTTACATCATAATTATTACAACTACCAACAACACTAATGATTTGATTTTATTCATTTTTTAAGAAATATAAACACCATTATCTGTGCGTCAGGACTTATTAATTAGCACATTAAAATAGTAAAAAAATTACATTAATTTTAATTTTTGTTTAAAAAAAATAACTTTATTATCCATTGGAAATGACTTGTAAGTATTAAAACGTTTAAAAATAATCTAAGAACTGTAACTTGACGACCTGATGCCCTGATATCTTTCTGATATCTCTTCGTCTACAGATCCCCGAACGAGATAGAAAATATAAGACTTCTACCTGTGCCCCCCCCCCCCTCCAACCAGAAAATTAAGTCCACCCCTTCCCCCGTAAGTTTCAAGTGCCCCCCTCCCCACTCCCTGAAAAAAATTCTGAAATAAACACTCTTCCAACTTATCTCCCCCTTTTTAATTGTGGTGTGTGACTCTACTTGAGCTATGTGTTCAATGACAATATCATGTATACGGGTTCGTCACTCAGGCATTGAGACGCAACCTGCAGTTAGGTTCAATTTGGGAACAGAATGACATATGTGTCCTACATTCTTAAATTAACTTAAAATGTGTAACATCTTTGTTGTTCAATTTGATTTAAAGTTACAATTATATCGCACGCTTTGGAAAATTAAAATTGAATTCATAATGCTTGAGATATTGTCATATTATTTTGTCACTTGTGTAATTGAAAGACGTTTTTTTATATGGGTCTGAATAACAGAATTGTGTTGTACTTTGTTTGTTACTGAGTGCCTATGATATCAACTATGTTCATCCAGCTCTGATGAGTGGCTAATTCGCTATAGGTATAATAAAAGCAGTTGGGTATTGTGTAAACATTTTCATTGGCCGAGAACATGGACATAGCCAAACTCTATTTCATCAGCCCATGGAGGGGCACGTATGAAAGAATAACTTGTGCTAACGACATGCATTCACACAAGAATTATGGCTGATGAAAATGTATGCGGCCTCTTCACCTTCGCCAATATCTTTAGCATTACCCTTAACCCGTATCCTTACCCTTACCCTTACCCTTACCCTTACCCTTACCCTTACCCTTACCCTTACCCTTACCCTTACCCTTACCCTTACCCTTACCCTTACCCTTACCCTTACCCTTACCCTTACCCTTACCCTTACCCTTACCCTTACCCTTACCCTTACCCTTACCCTTACCCTTACCCTTACCCTTACCCTTACCCTTACCCTTACCCTTACCCTTACCCTTACCCTTACCCTTACCCTTACCCTTACCCTTACCCTTACCCTTACCCTTACCCTTACCCTTACCCTTACCCTTACCCTTACCCTTACCCTTACCCTTACCCTTACCCTTACCCTTACCCTTACCCTTACCCTTACCCTTACCCTTACCCTTACCCTTACCCTTACCCTTACCCTTACCCTTACCCTTACCCTTACCCTTACCCTTACCCTTACCCTTACCCTTACCCTTACCCTTACCCTTACCCTTACCCTTACCCTTACCCTTACCCTTACCCTTACCCTTACCCTTACCATTACCATTACCATTACCATTACCATTACCCTTACAGTTACCATTACCATTACCTTCATGCTTCCACTTATGTTCATCATTAAACGCTTGGAGTTTATAACCTTATAGAACATAAAACATGTTTTATGTAGAGCATGCAATCAATTCACTTTGATTAACATTGACTGAATCAGACTGTTGAATCCGGCTCTGAAAGGCTCTCCAGCCATAAAAACCAGTCATGCGTTGCTCACCATTCAACCGTAAAGAAATTGACATTTTTCATGCGGCTGAAGGAATTTAATAAGCATTACATAAGTTGTCAAACTAAACGATAAACCATTTGATGTGCATAACTTTATTTTATTAAATGTATATAATATATTGATACAGCGGCTTTGAAGTAGTAGTTAAGATTATATATATATGTATATATATATATATATATATATATATATATATATATATATATATATATATATATATATATATATATATATATATATATATATATATATATATATATATATATATATATATATATATATATATATATATATATATATATATATATATATATATATATATATATATATATATATATATATATATATATATATATATATATATATATATATATATATAAATAATTATTTTAATACTGTTTATTTTTCTTTTTATCGTCTTTATAATTATACACTTAACAAACAATAAATGTAATATAATTAATATTATTAATGTATAATCATACAATAAACGCCTTTAATTTTTAAAACTAGTGCATTTTTGAAGCATGTGCACCATAAGTATAAATACATTTTCAAAAACGTATTAAATACAATGTTTAACAATATTTAGAAAGCGAACATAAAGTTCTAGACCAATCAGTTTCTGGGGGAGGGGGCAGGTGTGGTTAACTTTATCAGACGTAATTCATCTAACGATAATTTTACACCGACGATAAGAGTTTATTTAGTAAGTTTAGATTAAAATACAAATAAATACGGTTTTAACTTGTCTAAATCTCTAACGCATAATATGCGAGATATCTCTAGAACTTAAAATGTATTAGCGGCCATCGTTCGTGTTTTGGCAATTGGCATTCTTCCAAATCTCACGATCAGACCCTTGGAATATTTTAGCCTTACGTTTAATACCTGACTTAGGTCTTGCTACTGAACGCATGAGTGATTACCGTCTGGTAAAAGACGCTTACGTTAATTTTAATTTTAGACACGATTACATGAAACGTTGTGGAGACATGGGTGGTTTCCTCGATACACCTGCAAAATAGTGGCGTGTTGGAAATAATACAATTCTCATTCAAGTTTGTTTTTTTTTTTTTTTTTGGGGGGGGGGGGGGGGGGTGGAATCGCGTGTTTGAGTGGTAGAGCGCATGGCTGTTAACAAAACGACAGGATCTCAGTTTACCCGTCTATCTTGTAAAGAAGGATGGGAATATGGTGGCCACAATAACTTATCTTATGCCGGGGTAACAGAAACAGTTGGATTCTACTTCACCTGCTCCAAGGATAGTTAATTCCAAAACTTATGATAATTATATGTATTTATGTGTATAATATTATAAATATATAGACCTACGTGTGGTTTTACGAAATTGGTGTAGTATTTCATTAGTTGAATTAATCGCTAAATCTTTTTACAAAAAAAAAAAAAAATGAACAGTTTTCTGTTCGTCTGGTTCGCACTACAAAAAAAAACTGCTTTAAGTTCTTAGGTAAGGCCTTACCTGTCTGTCCTAAAACGGGGTAAATCTGCCCCTCAGTATACTGAAAGCCAGCGGGGCGTGACATTAGGGTCAGAGAAATAAGCGTCGTTAGACCTGCACATTGCTGTAGGACTGGTGCACATTGGGTGACCGTGTGCACCAGCCTGTTTAGGCAACGTTCAATTGAGTCCATGCAGTGATGCGTTGAACAGCGGGTCAATGCTACAGAAACTAGAGCACCCTTCATATCACGTGACACAATATCCTGTCTTGCTTTAATTGCTGGAGCTCACAAAATAACCCCGTTCTTGATGATTCTTGCTCTATGAAAATCTCATCATCATAGCAAAATAGCGTTGTATTGCGTTCTATTTTGTAGTAAAAAAAAATCCATCGTTTTTTTTTCTTTTCCCTTTACAACTGTATTCTATTTGTAACCAAAACTTTCACAAAACATGGTATACAGTGATGATTTGAAAATTTAAATAATAATCTGACTATTAAAGATCATTAAAGTCAGCAAAATAACCGCAACTTTTTAAATAATTAAACTATTTATGTTTTTACTCAATTCTTAAATCGATAAATTTTGTCGATCCAATTCTTGATATGTAATAATTTGGTTACTTTAAAGCATAAAGCTATGAATGTTTCATGAAAAACACATTAAACAACGAAGCATGGTTGTAAATACCTTCCTCAATATGTTAAAATAATGACTATAACATAATGCCAACCCGTGAAAATAATTACCAAATATAAAATAGTTTTGCTTATCATTATTTTGCTTCATTTATGTTACTGGTTGTTCTAGTATTGATTTGATTTTCACATTTTTTTACTGTGAGAGCATGGCGTAATTAATTAATGTTTAGATGTGCAATACAAATCACCGGATTCTTTTCCATTTTCCTTACTTGTTGATTGCTAAATATTACAATTATCTTTTTTTTTTAAAAAGAAAAAAACAACACATACTTTAAATTTGGACCCTATTTTAGGAAACGTCTAGCCGATTAGGCCTTTTCGATTCTACTTCATGCAAGGTAAATAATTCTTACATAAAATGTTACTGTCAGAAAATGAGACAAGTTACATCCCTTGAATAATAGGCAGATAGTATAATTCTTACAGAAACTATTGGTTTGATCGAGGACATAGAAAAGACGGGCTTTTTTACTTTCTTGTATATACTAAGTATAGAGAAAGTCTTGTAATCGTACAAAAAAAAACCAACAGATTTTTGCAGATTTCGACGTTTTACACCTCCTGAGTCAGAAAAACATAGTAATGAAATGTAACATATAAGTAAAATATATAATTATCTGCCTTTTATTACATTTTGAGTAATTTCTGTTGATAGGAAGTAGTGATTTACGCCATTTCCGATTTTCAAAAAACGTATGTGAATTTATAAAGTACAAATAATATCGCGCACTATTTTATAAATAATATCGCACACATTTTGGTTGGCGTTCATTTGGTGTGCAATTCTTTTTCTACGAGATTTTATTCTATTATAACAAGTTTTAAGTAATTAAAAATGGATTTAAAATATTGTCTATTTAACGAGTTTCCATACCCCGTAGTGTTGTACAAGAATATTCGAGAAAATTTAGGGAAGATCACTCCCGGTTTATTTTTTAAGTTATATCATAAGGACAAGATAACCAAATAATTTTTTTACCTACTCAGGGAGCTGTAAAACGTCGAGATTTGGAAAAAATCTCGATTTTTTTTCGCACGATTACAATACTTTTTCTATACATCGTATATACGAGAAAGAAAAAAAACCACTCCTTTTAATAGTTGCAGAAATTTACAAACAGTATTTTTTTCACTTATTCCTAAAATGGAATCAGCGCAATATTAAGTCGAAAACTACCACATCAATTCTACTTAAGAACGTTTATTTTCATAGTTCGACAGCTTAACCTAATAATAAGAGAAGTAAATATTTGTTGGTAAATGTAGAGGATGTAAATTGTGTAAAAATTTTCGCAAAAAAACACAACAAAAAAAACAACAAAAATGACATTTTTAAATTTACAAACATATTGCCATGTTTTTGACAAATAAGAATATCTCATTTCTAATTATATAATTTTTATGAAGTTCATTTTTTTATTTCATACATAATTAATATTACGCATCGCCAAAGACTTTGGAAAAAATTTGAAATAACGTTTTAAACAGAATATAGATATATATATAAATATATATATAAATTCAAACTAATATATGCGGACTCCATGACTGATATAAGCAATCAAGTTTATATAAACTAATACGCAATTAAAAAGTGGCATAGTTATATACTAATGTGTGACAGCATGATAAGAAGTTAGAAAATACATCCACTATTCTTATCGTCTAGGGTTCAAATCCTGTTCTCCAGCATCCTCTGGCGTTAGGAAAATGATTTTTATTTTTTTTTCATACATAGAAGTCCCTGAAACATGAAATTTCTATGTCCAAACTAGCCGCCATGTCTGTAAGTTACCATGCACGATCCAGGTTTAAATGTAAAGTGCCTTTCGTACAAAAACTAAGTTTTTAATCAGACCAGGCAACTTACGTATTAACGAAACAAAACTTTAATGATTTTCTCAAGAGAAAACTCACCATCGCCTGACCGAAAGCCCACAACATGATTAAATAATTGTATCATGATACACACCAGTTGAGAAACGTGTTGGTTGAATGGTAGAGAGTTACATTATAAACCGAAAGACTATAGTTCGGATCCCGGGTTTGAGTCTTTAAAATGTCCCTAAGTCCTCTCAACTGAAATGGGTACCTGACCCAAGTTAATGAGGTAAATACGGCTTTATATTCCCTTAAACAGTTTGTAACGATTGGGTATAATCCTGACCTCACAACCCCTGTATATTCCGAGGTGACGAAAACAAGTAAGCTCTACTTCACCTGCCCACGGACTGTACGGTTAGAAAATGTATATATTACTTTGGCTACTGCACGTTAGAGATATGCTATAAGTAAAATCCTTCCAATAAAACCCAAAAAGACAATTGAAATACTGCTGACCAAGCAAATGGATTTTGAATAGAGAATTTTTAAACATTTTACTAATACTTAGAAAATTGATCAATATAAAACAAGCTTGGTTATCATTTTTGAACACTTCTTTATTCAAATTTTGTTGAAAAAATGATAAAAATTTACACGATTTTATTTTATCACTAGATATTCAAATTTTTAAAGAAAATTCTATATTTTAAATGCTTAACAGAACAAAATTAGCAGTTTTTTTTAAAAAAGAATTAGAAAGTTTAGTTTAGAACGATGTAGGAACCAGCGCTGCCCAGAACTTGTCAAACAGGCTGCAGGAAAAAAAATTACAAACAGCATTAGAGAAACAAAATATATTGCATACATTATATGCCTACTTTAAATTTAGAATGTATTTTATATTTCATAATAACACATTTTTCTGGACTGTCCAATAACTACAATAAAAAGATTAAACATTTTAACAAGTATTAAGAATTAATTAATTTACTTACTAAATATTTGAATAAATGTTCAAGTAAACTGTATTTCTTTTTTTATGTATGGTATTAAATTCCTTTTTTCTGCATAGTATTCTTTTAATGTATAAAAAAATAAATTGTAAAACGGATCGGACACGAGATTAGAATAAATATGAATCTGGTTCAAAATACACATACATAATAGTTTTTTTCAGTGTAATTTTTAAAGTTTGAATTTAAAAATAGTAATGTCTATTTTCTGACCAGTGACATTTTACAGTTTTAAAAATATTTTAAGAAACTAGATAAATGGCCCGTCGAGGGAGAAAAACAACGGGCTCTAGGTTGATAGTGTTGCCTTTTTCTCTAAACCAAAACCAAAATCAGCGTCTCAACTTCATATTTAACCGTAATCGAAAAATGTCATTAAAAATGGGATTTTTATCCAGAATCGACATTTTAATTAAGCTTGATCTACACGTAGTTACTGCACATTAATACTTAATACAGTCGTCGTCATATCCCTAAACCTTGCACCTAAGCTCCAACAATAAGACGCAGAGCCTCTTTCAGGCGACTCTACTTGTGGGAGGGGGGGGGGGGGCTCCCAACAAATACATAGACAGACAGCGAAACTATTATTATAGATGTTAGATCATTAATGCGTTATGGATTTGTAATGAACTTACTTGGGGAAAACGTGCGTTTTTAGCCTTTCTTGACTTTCTTGCAACGCTTTTCTAGAATAAAACACACAGTTACATGAGTCAATATAGTTTCAACGTTTCAAGTATAAAACCAAATTCTTCTTCTTTGTTCTTAGTTCTAATTTTAGAAGGGATTCCATTTAACATAATTAAGTATTACGTATCAACTTCTAATGCGCCATATAGGCCAATTAGCCTGCTTTTCTTTTTTTATTCCTACCAAGCCAAGAATAAATTCTAGGCATCCATTATTTGATTTTGGAGTTGTCTCTCCTAGGTAAGTTTCTTGTCTAAAGCTGTTCAGCTCCATATGCCCTGGGTTTCGAACTCGGGACTTTTCGGTTCAGCAACCATGAGCCTAACCGACACGACCGCGACTACCTTCAAAACACATGTAAGTTTAAACTGTTAAATAGCAAATTGCTAGAAATTAATTGTAAAATATTACTTGTTGTTTTGGTGGTTGCTGTAGTCAACGTAGTAGTATCTGGTGGCGTCGTTCCTGAAACCACGTGATTATGGTCTATTTATATTTTTCTACTTTTATGTGTTGAATGATGCAAACATAGAAACATGCATTAGATAATGCTTAAATGTATATTCATCTTTAAAACATCAATTTATTTTAAAACATTTCTTATCCGTTGCAAATATATTGATTCAGAATTTAAACGTTTTCTATTATTACCTATTTGAAGTCACATGACATTGTCCAACGCAATTTAAGATAAATCTTATGCCAAGTAAAGTTAGAAATACTCCAAATTTTTTTATCTATATTCGGTTTTTTTCAGTTCTAGTCTGATATCTGTAACGGCTCCCGGTCAAAAAAAAACCCTGGACAAAAAGCCCTCGCGACATAAATCCCCTAGATAATAACCCCACAACTGAGGTTTATATAAGGAAATAATAACGATGAACAGAGACAAAACATTATTAAATTAGTTTAATTTTAACGACTAACAAAATAGTTTCTACTTAAAAGAATGCTAATCGAACATTCAAAGAGTAACCTTGGTTGTATTTGGTAAAAGATGGGGCACCGACAACACCTCAGATATAGATCATCAACAGAAAATACAAGGTATGCATTCTACAACGTTACAAACTTGATAGTAAATTTGCCCTCAAGCTCAGAATGCTACCTACGTTGGATTTTGTGTCCACTGAACACAATAATAATGCTTTTGATAAATTATCTGAAATTTGCCCCAAAAGACAATGCCGATTGTAGACTCTTTTGTGGACTACCATACTGGCAGACCACAACGTCGAGGTCGAAAACAATTTATGTTTCCACTTGATATGTGGAACATGCACACACGTACAGAAGACACTATGCAAAAAACAAACAACTCGGTTAATTTCTGGCACAGAAGTTGGCAGTTCAATATCTGATATGTTGCCACCAAAATATTTGGAAATTCATTAAACAAAGAAACTATTGTTCCAAGAGGTTTATTGTACACAGATATTTAAGTCGAATTTCAACTGTTGTAAAAAGATTGATGAGCCCACCATAATAATAGAGTATGTGCGAGACATCGCTCACAATCTATCTTTGTAAAGTTTTAATAAAAGACTGATTTTTACCGTTTGCTTTGTTTTTTATTATCAATTTTGGTTCTCATCATTTCTGGTTTTTTCCTAATATAAACCATCCTTGGGGGGGGGGGTTGTCCAGGGGGTTTAAGTCGCGGGGGGTTTATGTCCATAGAATTTATGTCCAGGTTTTTTTAGGCTAGACACCATCTGTAACAACTATCTTTTTCACACATTTTTGACCGGGTGTTGGCACTCGAATCTATCCTTGGGTCGGGAGGGGGGGGAGAGGTGGAAACAGTGGGATGGAAGTTGGTAAAAATATATTTTTTATTCAAAAGGGGGGGGGGGTGACTTCCAAAAAATGCTTAATATAATTAGTATCTGTAACGTATTAAATAAAGACGTGTTTTAGATCACAGGTTAAACAAAGCAGATAAAAACCAAGTGCATCAAAACCAACCAGATCTCTCCGTGGTGACAACCTTTGCCGTTGTAACAACCTCGGTTGTTGTAGCAGCCTTTGTACTTGTAGCAGCCCCAGTCGTTGTAGCAGCCCCAGTCGTTGTAGCAGCCTTTGTCGTTGTTACAGCCTTTGTCGTTGTAACAGCCTTTGTCGTTGTAACAGCCTTTGTCGTTGTAACAGCCTTTGCCGTTGTAAAAGCATCTGTCGTTGTAGCCGCCTCTGTCGTTGCAGCAGCCGTTGTCGTTGTTATTGGATCGGTGCATTTTGTTGTAGTCGAATCTGAAAACAATAACAATTTAATACATTTGATATAATTTAACAAGCGTTTAAACAGTAAAAACAGAGGCCGTGAATACAATAAATATAATGTACTAGGCATGCTGCCCAGCTTCGCTTAGGCTTTCGAAAACATTGAGAATTTGAATGCTTAATTAATTCGCCCATATAAGGCGCCGGTCAGTCGAGGTCAGTTTTGACCCCCTCATCGTAGACTTTTCGGCCAACCGGCCCCCGTGTTCTGTCGCCCCAAGGCAAGATCCTGCCAAATTTGAAGCGCCTGCGGTGCCGGGAAGTGCCCTATCGGGCACCCGACAACTTAGCTTTATAGATCATCTAGATCTAGATGATCTAGAACATCTAGATCTAGATCAATATCTAGATCTAGAATCTCTAGATCTAGAATCCAAATAGATAAAATAATTTTTTTTTAAGTTTAGGCCGAGAAAATCGTATTGTATACATTTCATAGCGTACATAGATCTAGCTCTAAATAGTTCATTTTAAAAAATTCTAAACTCGGAAGATGACGTCATCAGTTTCGTGCTCTTGTTTTAGTGTTTTAGTGTAAACAAAAAGCGACGTCATTGTTAAATGCGTTCTTGTCCCAAGTTTAAACACTTTTCCGGTTGCATAAATAATAGTGTTTCTCTACATTCGAATACGCCTTTATTTTTTATTTTTCTTCTTTAAATAAAATTGTGGTTATACATTTAAAACATCTATCATATTATTTTCAACAAAAGTCCGTAAAAAGTTCTTCATATATCGCTGCCGATTCTGACGTGATGTCCGGCGAAAATATTTTGCGGACAGACAGAGAGAGAGAGAGAGAGAGAGATGTGCGAACGTGGGGTTTTATATATTAGGATATTTACTTTCTCAACTTTTATTATGCTCAAGTCGAAGACACAAGCCGGATAAGCTCTGAGCGTATGCAAAAATTTTACTTTACTTCAATTGAAACGCAATATTTTGTTCAAGGATTTAATCAAACAACCACATAACACTTTGTAGTCTAATTACTGAATAACGTCATTACATATACATAGTATGATGTTAAACCGCTGGGTTAAAAATAAAATGCATCAATTGGACTGCATAATAGGTGCACTATTAACACACTACCATTGTCCTACTATTTAGTCTAATTACTAAATTGTGTAGTTAAGTGTTCGAAATGTGATGCGAACCGACTCGATCAACAACTCCATTAAATGTGTTCTAAAAATATTACCAATAAGAAAATAATCTAAAGAAAATAATACCAACAGCTTACTGGGTAAATAAACATTAATAATTAATATTAATAATTAATTAATATGAATTAATACAAATTTCTAAATGGTGTAATAATGTGTTCGTAAGGTGATGAAAAGTCACTCAATGAATATTTTCTAAACAAATCTATAAGTGCCTAAAGATACTAGTACTTACTGGATTCCATGCATAGATAGTAGCACTTGACAAAATCGCAATCTACGTCCATGAACTTATTAGTTTTGCCGACGTAGACGCAGTCGCCATCGTTGCCTGGGACAGTGCGTGGTCTGCCATTACCCCACAGGCCACTTATTCCACTGGCCGTGCTCCCGTCCTCAGTCCACACAAATGTTCCTTCAGTTTCTATGTCGTTTAGACCAATCCAGTAGAGATTGTCTAAAGATGAGATACGAAATTGTAGTTATTCCTTTAGAAATGAACTTGGTAACACACTTTTTTGGGACGACGTGGCCTAGCGGTAAAGAGCTCAACTGCTAACCCGATTTCGAAAAGGGGTTAAATTCAGGCGAATGTCCCTGATTCCACCTGAGGTATGATGGTACCTATCTGACGTCAGGAAAACAAAGGCATAGTGCTGATCACCAGTGGCGTAGGCAAGGGGAGGTAGGGAGGTGACAAACCATCCCATGGACTCACACCCCTATAAATATATATATATATATATATAAATATATATATATATATATATATATATATATATATATATATATATATATATAAGTATATAAATACGCACATATATATATACACGTATATATATACACGTATATATATATATATATATATATATATATATATATATATATATATATATGTATTTATATACTTATATATATATATATATATATATATATATATATATATATATATATATATATATATATATATATATATATATATATATATATATATATATATATATATATATATATACATATATATATATATAAGTATATAAATACATATATATATATATATATATATATATATATATATATATATATATATATATATATATATGTATATATATGTGTGTTTATATAATACTGAAGCACCGATCACAAACATTGTCATTTTAACTAGAAAAAAAATTAAGAGTTTTATTTTATTTCATTTCTTCTAAGACCTTAGCAAAGATGTACAGAAAAAATAAGGGTGTATACATACCGTAATATTTAAAGGCTGAGCTGATGTTAGAGATGAGAGCTTCTGACGTCACGGTTGCCAGAGTTCCTTCCATATCCATGCATGCTTTCTGTCAGATCAAATAAACTTGGTAATATGACAATAGCTACAATCTTTGTTGATATTGAACACTTTTTAATAACATAACAATTCGAGAAACTTCTTTTCATAATCACGTTTTGCATGACTTAACAAAAATTGAATTTCATAAGAAGGAACGAAAGTTATCGTAATAAATGTTAAGCAAGTAATATGAAAACACACAACGTTATAGAATATCATTTTATAATTATATATATCCACAGCTGTGTTAAAAAAATAAAACCACGCAGAAGTAAAAGTTGTTTTATGGTAATTCAATGTTTAAAATTATGCAGGTTGTCTATCAAACTCATTCTGACAAGCCCATCACTATATCACTGATGCAAATCGCAACAACAAAAATAAACCGGGAGTGATCTCCCCTTAACATTCTCGAATATTCTAATATAACACTACGGGGATGGCAACTCGGGACATAGACAATATTTTTAATCCGTTTTTAATTACTTAAACTTTTTATAATAGAACAGAATCTCGTTAAAAAAAATAATTGCACACCAAGGGAACGCCAAATAAAATGTGCATAATAGTGCGGGGTATTATATTATTAGTACTTTATAAATTCACATGCGTTTTTTGAGAAATACATTACTACTTCCGGTTGACGGAAATTACTCAAAAATTGAAAGAAGGTAGAAAATTAGATTTTGCACTTAAATTTAAAATTTCATTTATCTATCTGAAATAGTTCTCAAATTATAGGCTTTTGACAAAGTAAAAGTAGAAAAAGTTCCAATTCCGGTTATCAGAAATCGCTCAAAAGTTGATACGGATCTACGATTTTGATATAATACTTATATATGAAATTTCATCAACCTATCTGTAACGGTACTCAAGTTATCGTGTTTACACACACACAGACACACATACACACAGACATACGGACAAGATTGCAATATTATGTTTTTCCGACACAGGGAGCCCTAAAACGTCGAGATTTGCAGAAATCTCGATTGTTTTTTTTGCACGATTATAAGACTTTCTCTATACTTCTATAAATCAAGCCACGTCCAGACAAAAAAATAGATAAAAAGAAATGTACTAACTTTAGCGTCAACCCAGGTGACTGGTTTTAGTACCAGCAGGTAACATTCTCCGTCCACAACCTTAGCCCCGTCCCATTTGCTTGAACCTGTTAAATACAAGTCAGATGAGAATGTGTTGTACCTCAATGATTGGTTCATAGTCATTGAACTGTTATAATGTATTGTGCCTGATAGGATTTTGTTTTTAATGCACATTCTAATAGCATATACAGATACAATCACAGCTAATGGTCCAAATAAAATGAGCAAATTTCTGGAAATCCAGCCTGATGCACTCACTCTATCCGACCTCTCTCGTTAACGCTAACACACAGTTTTTTACTTAACAGAGGACTTGCCACCCCCCCACTTATATATATATATATATATATATATATATACATATATATATATATGCCAATCTATACTCTGAACGATTGTTATTAAAGGCACCCCTATTTGTAGTCTTCTTTGAAAATTCTTAAATTATATATATATATATATATATATATATATATATATATATATATATATATATACATATATATATATATATATATATATATATATATATATATATATATAAATATATATATATATATATAAATATAAATATAAATATATATATATATATATATATATATATATATATATATATATATATATATATATGTATATATGTATATATATATATATATATATATATATATATATATATATATATATATATATATATATATAAATATATACATATATATACATATATCAATATTTTGCGTGAGTTGAATTTCTTTTTAAATCCCCCCCCCCCCCTAGCATTATTGTTATATATTTTAATTAAATTGTTTTATTCGCTCTACCGTTATTAAAATGTATTCATTTTTCTTCAAGTCTCGAGTATGTTTTGGTGTAGATTGGTGTTGTTGATATAAGGTGTGGTATTAAATCCCAACAATTAAATTAGATGGTGTTCCTTTATTGTATTCTCTTTATGCAATCTTACCAATGATTATACATTTTCAATATATAATATACTCAAATTGCACTTACGTGAGTCGTATAATGTCTCCGCTTTAAACGACTGTCTGATTTTCTTTAGACGTTTGCTAACGGCGTTTGCTGTTTATATTAGCGTTGTAAAAAAAAATCATTTGCATAAAGTAACCTTTTTGTCAACCTGTGCTTTTCCCAACGATTTAAAAATTCCTACCCCTAGAACGAAGGTTACTGGAAAGGTAATGCAGTTCAGTTTGTTTGACTGACAGGTGACAGGCCGCGCCGTCACATGAGACTGATGACATTTTTAATAGCATCAAAGGTATGCGTTCTTAGCTACACATTGAATTGAACAGCATAATGTAAGTAGGAGACAGACACACAGAGGGATTTTTCGACAAACCAATGGCATGACCAGAAGCATTGACACCCGGAAGAAAAAGCTATGATGTATGATTGAATGAATTAATTTGCTTATTTGATTTAACTGTGATACTTTCTGACAGACATACAGACAGACAGACAGACAGACAGACAGACAGAAGGACAGACGGACGGACGGACGGACGGACGGACGGACGGACGGACGGACGGACGGACGGACGGACGGACGGACGGACAGACGGACGGACCGACCAACCGACCGACCGATCGACCGACCGACCGACCGACCTACCGACCGACCGACCGACCGACCGACCGACCGACCGACCGACCGACCGACCGACCGACCGACCGACCGACCGACCGACCGACCGACCGACCGACCGACCGACCGACCGACCGACCGACCGACCGACCGACCGACCGACCGACCGACCGACCGACCGACCGACAGACAGACCGTCCGACCGACCGACCGACCGCCCGACCGACCGACCGACCGACCGTCCGACCGACCGACCGACCGACCGACCGACCGTTCGACCGACCGACCGACCGCCCGACCGACCGACCGACCGACCGACAACATGAACCAAAAATGTGTGTAGATTTGTATACGCGTTGTACTAGATATAAACAAAATATTTTGTTAAAAGAACAACACATAAACAAATCACATTAAAGAACATTTAGTTTTGAATTAAGAGTATTATAGATTTTGTGAACAGGTGTTTCTATTTACATCTTGATTCATACATATACAAACAGATAAAATCACCTATTCCTTTTACACATAGGCCTGCTCATACGGCCATACATAGACCTACACACACCCACACACAGCTAAACACATTCACCTATACATAGGCCTACATAAACACAGACATAAGCCAATCGCACTTTATTATTATGAACATAATACCGAAGCAATGACGCATACATATTAATACATTCCTAGCTACGCGGGCAAACATACAAAAAAAAAATATAACATATTGATGTAAATATTATATTGAACAAGACATTGACACCGATAAAAGAACAATCTTAGAAACACATGCACATACCTATATTTTAATATAAATGTTTAATTAAAAGTAAAAAAAGAAAGTTATGAGTAATATTTCTACACGTCAAAATTGAAAGGCGTGTGTTCTGCTTGTTATCACAGTAGTAGCAGTTATTCGCTGGTGTTTTTTTGTCCTGATATGTCAAGACACAATTTTTGTTGTTGAAAATAGAACGTTGTTAAACTTGATCTAAGTATTTTTATATTGATGTATATTAGAGAATATCAAATTAACCGTTTTTGTGTGTTATGATATGTCAAGACACACAATAATACCTCGGACTAGTGTCTTGAAATACACTAGACACTATAACATTAACAAAACACTGATTTTTTGTGTGTGGTAATACTTCACTTCATTTTTAAACGCCGAAATTATATTCGGCGGGTTTCTTCTATACACACGTCTTCATCGTCATCTTAGCTTCATCAACACCTACGTTCATGTTTTTGTTTCTTTGTCTTTTTATCTCTAGTCCGCCCAAGCAAACTTCGTATTGATTACACCAGTTAAATCCAATTTAATGATTTATTAATGATGGAAATGTTTATTTTCTACATTATTTTCACATAAATCCAAACATTCTTAAACATCTCCACATATGGGTGTAGCCTTCACCCACACACATAAACACTCACTCCAGCTACATCCCGCACAGAAACACACACTAAACCTACATCACACACACACTAAAGCTACATCACACACACACACTAAAGCTACATCACACACACACACACTAAAGCTACATCAAACACACACTAAAGCTACATCACACACACACACCATAGCTACATCACACACACATTAAAGCTACATCACACACACACTCAAGCTACATCCAACACACACACACTGAAGCAACATCACACACATACATTAAAGCTACATCCCCCACACACACTAAAGCTACATCATACACACACTAAAGCTACATCACACACACACACTAAAGCTACATCACACTCACACTCAAACTACACCCCACACCCACACACTCGCACTAAATCTACATCCCCCACAATTACACGTACACTAAAGCTACATCCCACACACACACTCAAACTAAAACTACACATCATGCACAAACTAACACTCAAGATACATCCCCTACACACTCTCAATCTACACGCCCGCCCCCCACACACACACTTAATCTACATCCCGCAAACACACTTAAGATACATCCCCACACACTTTCAATCTACACCCCCCCCACACACACACGTACACATACACAAGCTACATCCCACTTACACTGTGTGGGAATGTTGCCTCAACTACCCACACTACTCAACATTACAAAACAACATAAAGGGGCGGTTCAATTGATTTTAATGTACAGAGCTTAAACTGTGTGTTATGTGTATTATACAATGGTTTTTTTTCTGCTACTGATACAGAGATATCCATTCGTCAGTGGCTTAGCCAGGATCGTCTCAAGGGGGGGGGGGGGGGGTTCCAATTATTACCCGGGGACAAACTTTCGATTTGCACCCCCCTCATACTTTTTATATATACCGAGACAACCCCCCCCCCTTGCCTACGCCACTGCCATTCGTATCCAGTAAGAAGACAGAAAGAGAGAGACAGAGAGAGAGAGAGAGAAAGGAGAGAGAGAGATAAAATGAAATAGAAGAATGTTGTAGGCTTAGATTAGAGCAGAAGAGCCGACAATGGGAACATTAAAAGAACTTGGTTTAATTAAAGAAGCATTCTTAAACGTAAACTCGGCATCAAAGAATTACAAGTTAATCCCAATGACAATTCATCCATGTACATTTTTTACTATTAATGTATTGTAGGGATGGGATAGCTAAAGTATGACGTGAATTAAACGAGCAATAGAACCATATACATCAACGCATCACACGGATAGGTCTAGGTATACACATTTTCCAGTACACGTACACTGTGCACGCATGCGTTATCCTTTCGTCCACCCAGGCGACCATGATGCAGACCAAAACACAATCGTAAACGGTTACACATAAGCATACGCATACACACAAAAGACAAAGGAAAAATTGTTAGCAAAATATTCGAGACAAAATCTGTATCGGTATTAAAACTACAAGTCATCTGGTTTGTGTAACATATGTGGAAATCTTAAAATCGTTACAATTTTCTTTTGAACTAAAAACATCAACTAAAAACAAAACATTAATCTAAAATAAAAATTGTACCATCATCAATATCAAGTAGGCGTAAACGTCATAACGACACACTGTGTTCTACACATTGACACTGATATACCGACACACACACTACCTGGATTTTAATATGGCGTGTAATTATTATTCATCGTTATTTATTTGTAATTCTCTGCTGCCAATTTTTCATTTTAGAATGCTTTTTTAAACCACAATGAAAGTTCTTATAATATAGCCTACATATTTCCGCTCGGCTTAATTTTTTAGAGTGATTTAATATGAAAAGAATATTATATTGACGTGTTTTGAAAAAACATTGAAAGGGTGCTGAATTCACAATACAAGTTCTTATAATGTACACATTTCTACTCCGCTCGTTTTTTAGAGCGTTTTATATGACATTGATAAATTAACAAATGTTGAATAATCATTTTAAAGGTATCCAGTATGATGAGTGAGTGATCCCTCCCAACGCTTAGGTTCTCGGGTCTGCAGCTAGCCTCTTCTTTCAAAATTGTGGTTAGCCTTAATTAATATGGAATTGTGGCATAATCTATTTGATTTTTCTATTTAATTATCTCTCTCTCTCTCTCTCTCTCTCTCTCTCTCTCTCTCTCTCTGTGGTTGTGGGTTGTACATATGTTTGTGATTGTCACGTACTTCCATGCAAATGGTTGTCTATGTATCAGTCACAGATAATATTTTATAATACTCAGTTTCAACTCTCTATACATTGAAATCTTTAGTTTCGTCCGCTAGTGTTGTTTTATAATATTTGAAAGCGTGGGTTGATTAGGCAATATTTCCACACAGTGTGTGTGGGATGTAGCTGGAGTGTGTGTGTGTGTGGGGGGGGGTAAGTAGCTTGTGTGTGAGTGTCTGTATGTAGAATGTAGCTTTATTGTGAGTGTGTATGTGTGTGTGTGTGGATTGAAATTTCAGTGTTGGTGTGTTGAATGTAGCAGGCGTGTGTGTCTAGATGTGTGTGTGGGGGGGGGGGTAACACCCATCTGTCTAAATTTGTAATCGAATGTTCAGATTTATGTGAAAATAATGTAGAAAATAAACATCGCCATCATTAATAAGACATTAAAGGGGGTTTACACTGCTGTAATCAATACGATGTTTGCTTGGACGGAGATAACAAATCAACGAAAACACGAATGTGGGCGTTGAAGACGTGTGTATAGAAACCCTCCTAAAATAGTTTAGGCGTGTAAAAGTGAAGTGTGTTTTGACAAAAAAAAAATCAATGTTTTTGTTAGTTATAGTGTCTAGTGTATTTTAAGACACTAGTGCGAGATATTAGTGTGTGTCTTGAAATATCATAACACACAAAAGACGGTTAATTTGATATACAGTAATTACCCCATCAATATAAAAATATTTAAATCAAATTTTAACAACCATTGTTATTGCTATGTTTTTTGTGTTGTTGTTTTTTTTTACTAAGGTCACAAAAGCAGAATGGATGCCTTTAAAATTTTGAGGTGTTGAGGCACGACTGAGCGCTTTCCTTTTTTTCGAAACATGTATAATAAAATGTGTTTCTTAGATTGCTCTTTTATCGGTGTCATTGTTCTTTTACAATATACTATGTATAGTAATATACTCTTTTTTAAATACATTTTATTTTGCCGTCGTAGGTAGTTGTAAATAGATATATACGCGTAACGGTTTAGGTATTATATGTATTTTACATTGTGATGCATTACTTTTAAGTTATAAATATTTGTGGTTATAATAATAAACGTGCGATTAGATTAGGTATGTGTTTATGTAGGCCTAATGTGGGTGTATATGTATGCCTATGAGTGGGAGTATATCTCGGTCTATGTGAGTGTGTATGCGCTCGCCTAAGTCAGTGTATGTGTAAGCCTATGTCAGTGTATGTGTAAGCCTATGTCCTAAGTCAGTGTATGCGTTCGCCTATGTCAGTGTATGTGTAAGCCTATGTCAGTGTATGCGTTCGCCTATGTCAGTGTATGCGTTCGCCTATGTCAGTGTATGTGTAAGCCTATGTCAGTGTATGTGTAAGCCTATGTCAGTGTATGTGTAAGCCTATGTCAGTGTATGCGTTCGCCTATGTCAGTGTATGTGTAAGCCTATGTCAGTGTATGAGTAAGCCTATGTCAGTGTATGTGTAAGCCTATGTCAGTGTATGCGTTCGCCTATGTCAGTGTATGTGTAAGCCTATGCGTGTGTGTAGATCGATTGGTGTAGGTTTATTTTTCACTTTTGGATTTTGATGAATTGCGATGCACCTGTTCACAAAAATCTATAATCCTCTTGACTCCCAAACAAAAAGATTACTTGCTTTTGTGTTTTTGTTGATTTGTGTTTAATTAATTAACTTAAATATTTTGTTCTTCTCTATGCGCCAAGTGTAGAAAAATGAACAATATTTGTTTCCAATTCTAACATAGCATTTACTAATAAATCTTGCTATTGATCAAAAGCGTAGGCTATCCGCGACGGAAGCATTAGGGTCGAGCAACTTTGGAGCGGTTAGTCATGTAAGTGGTTTGAAGATTTGCCTATCTTTCATGTAGTTTTTTTTCCCCATGCAATAAGGTGAGTTAGTTACTGTAGAACAATCACTGCTGCAGTAGATCAGTTTTTTTTTTGTTTTTTTTTTACAAAACCGTTAGACCATCACAGAGCTACACATGCATTTTATTGTTGTCTTTGGTCGGCTCCTGGGTCCCCCCCCCCCCCCCAACCTTTTACCGTCCCTGGTTCTTCTGTTTATCTGTCTCCTACTCACAGTTCTTACAATTTGGCCTAGGGTTCAATGTGTAGCTAAGTTATTTTTAAAATGGTGACACACATTGGTGTTATGTCAGGGCGTGGCTTTCCATCTGTCAATCAAACAAAGTGGGTTACATTAATATTACTGCACCACTAGTGAAGGAAGTAAGATTTTAAAAACAAACCACTGTAATAAACAAACGCTTATTGATTCAAAAGATTTATTTTTAGTCTTTAATGTTTTTAAGACTTAGCGTCGCTAATATAAACTCCAAGCGCCGTTAGCTATTGTGAGTAAATCTGCAGCGGTTTAAACTGAAACGTAACAGGATCATGTAAGTGCAGTTCTATAATATTTTATGTATTAGAAAATAAATAGTCTTTTGTAGAGTTGTATAAGAGAATAAAATATGGTGATTCCATCCAATTGTTTCATTTGATGTTTCGAGTGATTATGTTAATAGTAATCATTTAATTTAAAAAAAAAACAATCGAGAAAACGGACTGACGAACAGGCAAAGAGAATTAAGTAAAACGTTGATGTTAAGTATATTTTAAATGTAGCAGTGAATTTTCGTAGATGAACAATAGAGCTTTTAAGTTCTCGTTCTCTCTCATTTAAATTCAAGTCTCGTGAGCCAGGGAGAGATAGACATTTTCGAACTAAATTAGTGGTTGGGAACGTGGTTTCTACTGTTACCAAAAAAACAAACAAACACGGCAGCTATTTCTTATAAGGCCCTGCTTCAAGATTCTAAAATCATCTAAAGTTTCCAAAATGCAACAATAGTAAAATCTTTTTTCTTATTTTGGAGGAATTTCCAAAAAATTGAAGAAAATAAATGATTTTCTTTTAAAAATATATTAACCGCAATTTCAGCGTAATTTTGTTCTTATCGCTGCTAACAAGGATATGTATATGCATTTCTAAATTTAAAAGTTTTGACGCGGTAATGTGATGAAAGCTGTAGAAGACATAAATGCTGATCTGTAGAAATGGAATAATAGCTTGTGAAGACGAGTTTAATGGGTACCTGATTTTAATGACAATAAATACTGAACAGTCTATTCAAAGAAAAAAATAAATCTACTTTAACTTGGTTTAATAATCCGTTGTCAAAAGCCTCAGCACTCATTAAAAATACGGTTTTAAAATGTTTAAGTGATTCCAATTTAAAAAATCACTTCTAGAATTAGAATGAATAAACAGTTCCTAAACTAATGAAATTGACAGTTAGAAATCAATTTTAGAATTTGTGAGAAGTATCACATAACTGATAATTGAAATACTTCAGAAATATCAGTAAGTTGATTGTTTGGGTATTTAGAAATAAAACTCGGCAGCATATATTTATATTGGTAAAATATGTGACAAAATACTTAAGGGGTTAGGCTTCGGTAAAAAAAATGATACTAATGCAAACAATTTTTTCGCTATAGCTTTTAAAGGTACATTCGCATATGTGTTTACATTAAATAAATTGGTGGGAAATCTTGGTAACTATGACAACAGCGACAATCTTGAAAAAATAACCCCATCATAGGTTTTTCACCGTTAATCAAGTATATATTTTAAGCTCAGTAAAATTTGAAGTGCATATCTACAAAGTAATTTATTATGAATTTCAAATTGCGATTCCGTTAAAAACACTCAATTTAATGCCCCACCAAATTTCATAAAATTTAGTAACATACTATAAGCATATAAAATAAGACCTATATTCTTGCACATAATATGCCGCCTTCTATTATGACAAGGGTCAAAATATATTTTACCAAAATGTTGCTTTAAATTTGCTAGTAGCGCAAAGTTAAAAATCCTTTGATAGCACAAGTTGCGAAGTTTCAGTGGCTCATTACAATAAAATTTGATCTACTATATCTAGAATTATGCATAATGCTAGTTTCGATGTACGAATTAATTATTAGTAAGTGTTTTTTTGAACTATTGCTGTTATAATTGTTACATAATAATTTAATAAAAGCCTTATTTAGATTTTTTTTTTATTGACTGACATACTTTAATGGTTTTTTTGTTAGTATTTACTTTAATATTATTTATTAGGCTAATAACAGCTTATTTTAAAATAAAGGCTACATTAAAATAAAAATAATCAATATATAGACATTTTATAATAATATGGTCACATCATGTTGGGTTTGAAAAAAAACAATCGATAGCTGGCAAGTACTAAATCGAGAACTTAGAATCCAACTTTCAATCAATATCATTCTAAAAATAATAAATACATGGGAGATAACCGTGTCAGTAAAGCTTTCTAATGCTATCAAAACAGAACCACCTGTTGTAATGCTGTATTGGTTTAACGAGCGTTCCCTTCCCGCACGTTGCTGCCGGCCGGAACATTAATTTGTTAGTATTTTTATCAACTCATTATCATTGGTGTATTTTTAATCGCGTTACTTTGTTTTCAATAATTGAATTATTAAAATGTAAATATTGCAGGCGCTATATTTTTTTGATCGGGTGATATATATATATATATATATATATATATATATATATATATATATATATACATATATATATATATATATGTATGTATATATATATATATATATATTGATAAATCAATCAATAAATCAATTAATCCATCTTTCTTCCTATACCAAAGTGGGTTTGGTTGTTGGGCCACCAACGTTGCACTTTTCATTAAACTTTATCACAAGTCTTGATCTCACCCAGCGTTTTCGGCGGTAATCCAGCCACGGGACGGTGAGTCCACCCATTCGTACTATTTTCCCTGGACTCCAATTCCCAATGGCACAATCTATGCCCTGAGAGATTTTTATTAAAAGTCACAAACAACTGTAATCTTTTAATTTTTTTTTAAAAAAATGTGTTCGTATTTAAAATCTAGTTGTAATTTTTAGTATTATAAATCACATAATTACGTAATTTTATGTGTTTGTAATGTAGAATTGCTGTATTTTTCTGTTTTGTTGATTGGCCTCTGTAGTGATTGTCTTTGGCATTTTAAAATATATTGGTAAAAATTCCGGAATAGTATTGCTATCTGTCTTTAAAGTAATTAAATTTGAGAGTTATAAATAATTTCATTAAAAAAATAATGTTCTAACCACAATTACATTATTATTATAGCTATTTTATACACAATGAAAATCGATTAACATATTTTCAAATTCTTCTTTTGTTGACAGACATGGAGACCATGTTTAATAAAAAATTTCAACTGGTTATGTTAGCTGTGGTGATTTTTATCATCAGCTCTCAATGGGCAGAAGGTGAGTGAAGTCTATGTAAAACTTGATGTGACGTAGGAACCTCGTGGTCGAATAGTAGATCGTACGACTGCTAATCTAAACGTCTCGAGTTTGGATGCCGGGCTTGAGCATATAGCACGTCACTCATCTCTAACGGGTGGCTAGACCCACGTAAGAGAAACAAGGCGGCTAAGCCCACTGATGACAAGAACTCCGCTTTATGCCGTGGCTGTTAAAAAAAAGATGAGTTGTAATTCATCTAACACATATCTGTTAATCTCAAACGGGAAAATATATTGATGATGAAGTTAATGTGAGGTAAAGATGGAAGACGTCATTAACATATAGTGGTATATGACGTTGATGGGAGGTAGGAAACCATATGGGTGAAGAATGCCCTACGAATGTAGTAGTGAAAGACCGGGTGAACTGATAGGTAAATGTAATTTTCGATTGGTTAGTGGCTTGAGCAGGGGTTGATATAGGATTTGTAATTCTTGTGTTAGATTATCCAGTGTAATACACACAGCCCGCTGTTATACTTTAGAAGAGCTTTATCAATCATTTAAAAATTTTCAGAAAATAAGCTATTTTTGTGTTACCAAGTAAAATGATGAAGGTAAAGAGATGCAAGTCAGTTGTGATCTAAACTGATGGTGGATAAAGTCTGACGAATTTTATAATATAAGATGTTGAATGTTGTGTATTAAAGAAAAAAAGTTAAGTTTTGAGAAGGAAATCGCAAATTTCACTTTCTACTACGAGCCTTTTTTTTACAAGTTTTTATTTAACTTGCTTCCTAAGTCTGTCGTCAGTTATTTTGTTAACAGTCAGTCTGTCGTCATAGATCGAAACGGGCGAGCGAAATTTCGACTGATTCGTTTCAAAGTTGGCACATGGGTCGTAACTTAAAGATAATGCAATCTGAAATCGAATTTGACTTCATTGAATGCTTAATTAAAGTATTAGTAATTTATATATTTATGTGCGTTTCTAGAGAAATCGGAAATAGCGTAAAGTCATACAATATCCGGTCAACGGAAATTACTCAAAATGTGATAGATGGCAGAGAATTAGATATTTTAATTGTATGTGAAAGTTCGTCTATCTATCTCAAACAATGCTTAAGTTAAATACTTTTCAAAAACCAAAAGTGGAATAAGTTTCACTTACGGTTAACAAAAATGGCTGAAATGTTGATACAGATCTACAAATTTGATATATAATACTTATATGAAATTTCATCAACCTAGCTTTAACGGTACTCAAGATATCGTGTTCAAAGACAGACACACAGACACATACACACACAGAGAAATGCTGACATAATTGCAAAACTATATTGTTCCGACTCTTGGAGGTGTAAAATGTAGAGATTTTTGAAAATCCCAATTTTGATTTCTTGCATTATTACAATACATCCTCTAAACTTCGTACACGAGAAATAAAAAATGTGTACGTTGTGGTTTTACTCCCATAAATTCAGACGATGTTATATTGCATCACACAGTCAAATGAACACGTAAGAATACGGGGCGGGCAATTTCTCAGTGAATTTAAAAAAGAAAGAGGTGGTATAGAGTTTGGGTATCAGACATGATTTCCAGCAATCCGCTATATCCTATTTGACCATTACCTTTTAATGTATCCATATACGCTATTAGAAGCTGCACTTTTGTCAAAGAATAAAAACAAAACATGAGGTACAAGGTATTCCCATCTGACATGTATATGACAGGTTCAAGCCAATGGGACGGTGCTAAAGTGGTGGACGGAAAATGTTATCTGCTGGTACTAACATCACTGAAGTGGGGCGAAGCTAAGGTTAGTGTTTATTCTTATCTAATTATGTTTCTGAATTTTGTCTTTCTTTTATTTGCGATCGCATCAATGACATTGCCTGTGATAGGAATATTGAAACTTGACCTGAAGAATTTTAGTGAACAACCTACCTATTTTAAAAATCAAATTATCATAAAAACCCCTTTCATTTCTGTAGAATTGTATTGTTGTAAGCACAGCCGTGGATATCTGTCTTTCTCACCATATTAATTGCTGAAACAGATCGTAAATTTATACGCGTTTATAGTTCAACCACACGAAATATATAGGCACCACCAAACAATACATGCTAACTAATTAGATTAGATGTGGTGTACACAGGACTTTATAAGTAGGACTGAATAAAAATCTTTTTATTTGCTATGTGTTATAATTTTCTGATACATCGCTGTACTTATACATGTTGTTTGTTTTAAAATTTTTACGTTAACTTTCATTCGTTCTAATTAAAATGCGATGCATAAAGTCTTTAAAAAATGACTAGTTATTACAATATTAATAAATATGTATGCTATTGCCATATTTTTGGTCTCTCCTTTATTAAGGACTACACAACGTACAGGGCACGATGAAATATATCAGATAACTCTTTTGCTGATACTAAAAATAATACATAGGACTTATATACATATATATATAAATGCCTATATATATATATATATATATATATATATATATATATATATATATATATATATATATATGTATATATAATACTGCAATAATATAATTAATAATAAAAGGTTTAGAACACAAATTACGATACACATTACTTAACACACTCCACGTCCTCCTCCAAAACCACGCGCCAACCAACCGCCACACACCCTAGCTCACGCTCTGTCACCCCTCAACTGACACACCTCACGTGAACACTTTTCGTTTTATGTAGACACACTCAACCAAGGGCTACAACTACATACAAAAAGAGAAGAAAGTAACTGTCGTTCGAACACATAACACATACACAATCATGTAAGGGACGTACCAAATATAATTACATTTGTTTGATCCGACAGCAAGCATGTGAGGATATTGGAGGAACTCTTGCAACAGTGGCATCAGATGCTCTTATATCTGACATCAGTACAGCCTTTAACTTTTTCGGTATGTACACAATATAAGCTTGCAACATACCCACACAATTAGCTTGTTTGTAGCGTGCTGCTACATACACACATTAGCGCTTTGCAACGATCTCAGAAGTTTAAAAATATATTTTATCGCTATCTACAAAGGTGTATGTTTAGTCGCGTGAATTATATGTTATGATCAAATTGTGTACCAACGAATGCACGGTATTTCAGTATTTAAAACATAAATTCGTGTGTTATACTGTAAAGCGAATTTCAGCTCTCCAATGATAGTAAGAACACAGGAGACTGAAAAGCACAATATGGACTAATTTACTAGGCGTTACACATATTCGAATATCAGCGCGGAGTATTACGTATATTGATTTTAGAGCTTATTTTATTTTAATGTAAACAACGTCGGTACTACATTTCTTGCTCTTAACTGTTGGGGCGCGGGTTTGTCCATTACAACCAGGGGCGTCCTGAGGCGCTAGTGTGGATACCGCTTACCTGTTGGGGCGCGGGTTTGTCCATTACAACCAGGGGCGTCCTGAGGCGCTAGTGTGGATACCGCTTACCTGTTGGGGCGCGGGTTTGCCCATTACAACCAGGGGCGTCCTGATGCGCTAGTGTGGATACCGCTTACCTGCTGGGACGCGGGTTTGCCCATTACAACCAGGGGCGTCCTGAGGCGCTAGTGTGGATACCGCTTACCTGTTGGGGCGCGGGTTTGCCCATTACAACCAGGGGCGTCCTGAGGCGCTAGTGTGGATACCGCTTACCTGTTGGGGCGCGGGTTTGCCCATTACAACCAGGGGCGTCCTGAGGCGCTAGTGTGGATACCGCTTACCTGTTGGGGCGCGGGTTTGCCCTCAACACTCAGGGGCGTCCTGACGCGCTAGTGTAGACACCGCTTACAAATTTCATGCCGCCTGTTTTTATTAAATTACTCACTGAATCTTTAAAGGCTATAAACGTTGATAATGAAGCAGGCACCTTCTTGCAACGTTAAATTGGTTTAACTTGCGCGTGGATTTGGTGCGGTGTGAAGTGGTGGGCTCAAGTTCCATCTGGCTTGAACTGATCTTTCTTCTCTAGAACTAAATGCTGTAGCTGTTTTTAGGGTTGAGATACTTTTTTTTTTGTCAATATTGCTTTTAATATAGCAGTACTTTTAATAGGCCTACATGAAAACGTTTATACACCCATGCTAAAATCTGCTTTTAGTTTTATAAAAAAATATGTAAAACCTCTTTGGTTTAGTTTTTAACAGTGTGCAATAAGATTCATTTCTAAAGGTATAACTAGGTATTTTTTGTGTCAAATCTAAACTGTAGAGAACGGTTACTGGATTGGTCTAAACGACATAGCAACTGAAGGAACATACGTGTGGACTGAGGACGGGAGCACGGCTAGTGGAATCAGTAGCCTGTGGGGTGAAGACAGACCAGTAACTTCCCCGGACAACGAATTTGACTGCATCTACGTCGACGAAACTAACAAGTTTTTAGACGTACAATGTGGTGTTGTTTCAACCTACTATCTGTGCGTGGAACCCAGTAAGTTTAGTATGCTATTTTCTTCAGGTCCTCGCTTTGTATCATTGATACAATTACACATAATGGAACTAAGACAATGCCCATCGCGTGGCCTTATGTTGCAGTGCGAACATCTTCAAGTATTTTGACTGACACATTAACACTTTCAATGTTAAGTTAAGCAATAATAAAGCGTGGGTTGTCTTTGTATCGGTAAGATTGCAATTAAAAAAATATTTTAAAGTACAATAATTACATTTTCGCATATTTCGCAACCGCATTTGTCTTGCACACAATAAAAGTTGGGAAAATAAAAATAATATATTTATTGCATACCCGTTTTCTATATTAACTGCTTAAATCGTGTTTAATTATAGCAAATGTATTAAATGGGAGTAAAAACTTAATTTAGCTTCAATTATTATTCCGAAACGGTACAGCAATTAAAAAAAAAACAGTAAAACAATGGCAAAGTCTTTCACACAGTTCTGGAATTTAAAGGAAGTTCTGTAAACCATACTTAATTTGGCGCCAGATTTTATTTTTAATACAAAACGTTTAAAATTTAGATAAATTGATTTAAATTGCATGTTTAATTCGGCTTTACTCATTATTTTGTATCGCTAATTATTTTTAAGTGTTTCTGCTAAATTTTTCTGCCACTAAATATTATTCTTATTTTTTTTTACTATTTTTGTTAGCATTTTTACTAGGCCTAGCACTAGTTAGATCTAGATCTAATTTATTAATTTTCGAACCATGGTTTACCGTAACTTATATTTCCGAGACTCAACAAACATTATCGGATTATTTCCGACTCTCAACTAAGGCTTTTCCTAAATTTGTATTATTTTCAGATTCGACTACAACAAAATGTATAAATGTTGTAATATTTTCAGATTCGACAACAACAAAATGTATAAATGTTGTAATATTTTCAGATTCGACAACAACAAAAGGTATAAAAGGTGTAATATGTTCAGGTTCGACAACAACAAAATGTATAAATGTTGTACTATTTTCAGATTCGACAACAACAAAATGTATAAAATGTGTAATATGTTCAGGTTCGACAACAACAAATGTATAAATGTTGTAATATTTTCAGATTCGTCTACGACAAAATGCCCTGATCCAACAATAACAACGGAAGCTTCTGCCAATGGTATGTTTTTAATTTACTTGGTACTATCTATAAACTATAGCACGTCTTTATTTAAAAGGTTACAAAAAGTAATTATTTTAATGTAACACATATGGTTGCCAGCCAATGGGGGGATAAGAATACAGTTTTAATTCATTGGGTTGCGGCCCCTGTGGGACCGCAACTGTTGATGTAGTTTTTTTTGCATGCTCTGCTGTGAGCGATTTTACCTGTGTCTCATGTCATGTGACCATGGACTATGGGTGGTTTCGTGCCTAGTCGTGTCAGTCACACGCAAGGCTGCTGTCTGTGGACACGGAGGGTGACGGTACCAAGAGGTAGACATAACAATGTAGACCTAATGAAGGGCTACAGTTTTGCTTTTTCTTCTTATTTGGTTTGTTCCATTATTCATCTCTAATCGTCGTACTACTGTTATTCTACATCGCCGTCATGGCTCGGTGTACTGTAGAATAAAGTCAATTGGTGAACAACAGCGTCGCTTCAATTAGTCCTAAATCTCAGGGTCAGCCCTTTTAACCAAAACACCTCAGTGGTTAAAAGCATCCCCACTGAGTACGGGTTACATTAAATTAAGCCTTTCCTTTATTTGGATTTTAGTTTAAAATTTGTTAAGTGTGTCGGGGGAAATTATTAAGCGAAAATCAACTCACATAAACTTTCTCGACTGCGTTAAAACCTCGATTTCGATATTTGCACGATCACAATAAGCCTACTTACTTTAAATTTCGTATATGAGAATGTAAAAATGTCATCTTTGTGATTTCACTCCGTCAACCGTCAGACGCTGTCATATTACATCACACAGTCAAAATGTCATATGACACACTGCTTATAATAAAAAAAAACATTTAAAATGCTGATTTATCTAATATATAAAGCTCAATTCTGTAACTTTTAATATGTAACGTGTAAAATGTTTGTCGTGGATACTTCAATGGATTTAAGTGTTAGGTTATTAAAGTCCTTGTGGTCTAAATTTAAGAGTTAAAAAATTAATATTGAAAGTGTTGGGAAATAATTTTCATTTTTCAAACTGAAAGTGATAATTGTTGGCATGTTCATTAAACACAAGTTTAAAAAAATATCATCTTTTACAAAAATTCTATTTAGGTCTTTATTTAGTCCTTTAGCACTTACTTCCCTTTGATAAATTAGGAAAACACAATTACTTCCCTTTATAAAAAACATTGCGTTAGTGGAAAAGAATTTACTTTTTATTACTTTGTTTTGGTGTTGGGAAAAAAAATAATTACATAATTAGCGGGGATTGATCAAGTGCAAATGTTGTAGGTATTTTACGGATAAGCTTGGAGTATTATAATTGTTCATTAAATTGAAACGGGCGCGTTCGTTTAAGTGAGTGCAAAAGACTATGAATAAGTTGGGGTACTATAGTCGTTTATTAAGCTGAAACAGGCGATTCCGCCCCGGGCTAGACTGTGAGCACTTTGCGTTTATGTTCGCGTTAGTGTTTTCTTTGTGTTTAGGTTGGGTTTGCGTTAGTGGCTTGCGTTTTGATTTGTTTCGTTTTTGTTCTTTCTTTTTTCGTTTTTGTTTGTGTTTTTTTCTTTGGGTTTGTATTTGTGTTTGTGGTTTGTTTTGCGTTTGGATTTGGTTTGTTTTCGTTTGCTTTTTCGTTTGTTTTTTTCTTTGTGTTGGTATTGGTGTTTGTGGTTGTGGTTGGGTTTGTTGTTACGTTTTTGTTTTCGTTTGCTTTTTTGTTTGTTTTTTCTGTGTGTTTGTATTGTTGTTTGTGGTTGTGGTTGGATTTGTTGTTAGGTTTTTGTTTTCGTTTGTATTTGTAATTGTGTTAGCGTTATGTTTGCGTTTTGTTGTTTTGGTTTTGGTTGGTTGTGGTTTAGATGGGAAATGCCGGATTTATGATGATTACTAAACAGACAGGTAATGGTCTTTAACAGAAAGGTTTTAAACAGAAGCCAGAGCAGGGCCTGGCCTGGACGGCTAGTTATTTATAAAACGGACATGAAAACTTAAAAAAGGTGAAATTACTTTGTAGTTTAACATTATGTTAAGTATCATCCAACACGTTTCGATGTTTACCTAATTTAACGTATAAAATTATGATCATTCAAACTGGCATTAATCACGTGATTTCAGGAACGACGCCACCAGCTGCTACAACGTTGGCTTCTGCAACCACTACAACTACAAGTAATGTTTTACATATAATTCTTAGCAGTTTCCTATTAAAACTGCTTAAATTTGTATTTTTTTAAACACATGAAACGTTGAAACTATATTGATCTATATAGTGTTTTACTCTAGGAAAGCATTGCAAGAAAGGCTAACACAACAAAGGTTCTCAAATGTAAGTTTATAACAATTCCAGCACACACTGGTGATGTAGTTTCTTAAAATATTTCTAAATCTTTAAAATATCAGTAGTCAGAAAATAGACATTTCTATTTTGCTGTTCAACACTGACAATTTCTATTATGTATATGTAGTTTGAAGTAGACCTATATTTATTTTGCTAAATAAATCAATACATAGTGACCAAGCCGTTGTACATTTAATTATGTTTCGCACTTTGAAAGAATACTAAGCAGAACAAAAAAGACGTAAATGCTTAGATAACAAAAAATATACAGTTTACTAGAACATTATTTAAATATTTAGTAAGTAACAATAATTACATTTAAATACTTATTATATTGGATTATCATTATTGTAGTTACTGGACAGTCTATAAAAATGTATAACAATCAAATATAAAATACATGTCAAATGTATCGTATATATGTAACACATTATATTTCTTTAAGACTGTTCATATTTGTTTTTATCACAGGCTGTTTGACAAGTTCCGTACAGAGCTGATTCCTACATCATTCTAAACTTACTTTTTAAGTTCCTTTCCAAAATAAATCATCTTATTTCGGTCTGTTAAATATTTTAACTGTCGAATTTTACTGAAATTTTTAAATATTTAGTGATGAAATATAATCATATACATTTTCTCCATTTATAACAAATTTGAATAAATCATTCTTCAGCAATAATATCTTTGCTTGTTTGGTTGATACTTTTTTTAAGTATAAGGTCAATGTAGATAGATACTCAGTTCACAATCCATTTGCTTGTTCTGCAATATTTCGTTTGGCTCTTTGGAGTTATATTGAAGGATTTTATTTATAACATGGGCCTTGAACTTGAGTTCACCCGTCTCTAATGAGTACCTAACTCACGTTAGGGAAAGTAAAGGCGGCTGGGCAAAGTGCTGACCATACTATCCCTTCATATAAACAACTCATTTGCTCCTTAGACCGTCAGGTTTGGAAGTGGTACTTTACTTACTACTAATAGCATTTCCCTAGCAAACATACCATACCCTTTCGAGGCTTACTGTCAGTAAGGCGGGTGAAGTAGAGTTTACTTGTTTTTTCGTGACCTCAGAAAATGAATGATGTTGCGATGTTGCGGTCAGCACTCTGCCCAACCGATTTTACTGTTTAAGGCCAAATAAAGCCTTTTTTATGATTTTTAACGGGTCAAGTACCCAAGACGGCTGAGTGGACTCAGAAACGACGTAAAGACTCAAACCCGAGAACCGAACTATAAACTTCCGGCTTAACTGTTATTTGACTTTCATTCAGGTGATGAGAAGTTTTCTCTTAAGAAAATCACTGTATTATATTTTGAATATTTGTTCAAACTCATAATTTTAAAAGGAATGGGAAATTCACTTGCTTCGTTAAAAACTAATAACTTACGCGTTTTATTACTTATCTTTTTGTCAGATTTCATTTTTGGGGTACTGTTCAAATTTTTCTTAGACATTAGCTAACGGTTCCCGATGGGAAAGAGAGATATGGTAAGATGGTAATTATTCTCTCAAATCAGTGCACCTTTGTGTAGTGACAAAGGGGTCTAATAGACCTGAGGAAAACTAATTTACATCTATACAACACCAATATTAAACTAAAAATGAAACTTAGTAACACACAGGTAATACATTTATTTATCTTCTTTTGACGTCACAAAGATATATATGTTAAAAGCAAAAGCAACAACACAAATAGGACCTGGCCAGTCTTTCATATTCAAGAAATATCACTTGAATTCCTAATACAAATAAAAAAGACAAAAAATCCTTAAACTTACATGTTCATACAGAATTATTCACATTGGTTACATAACACTAAAAAATATATAGATTCTAAGTGTGAATAATAAACCGGCATTTACATATCTCAACTTTACACTGGTAAATGTCATTTTCTCAAGTCCTATCCTACTGCTCTGCTTAGGTAATTTCAGAATTACTCGTGTTAATGTTATTCTTCCTAATCCTAATTTTATTCCTTGCACTGTTATGAAATCTCAGAATCACCAATTGAAATATCATTATCCCTAGTTCTTATTTTTTTAACTTGCACGGCTACGTAATCTCAGAATCACAACAACCCAGCTCGACATTCCAGCGGCAGGAAGATTTCCAGCCACTGGAATAAAACATTGAGCCACGGGTACACACATCAGCCATATGTATAAACATCAGGGTGGGACCACAGAAATAAATCTCTGGTCACCGGAACGAAGCACTTATCTACAGAAACAAAACGTTTGGCCACTGGTACCAACATCAGCCACATAGCTAATGGTCACCGGAACGAAGCACTTATCTACAGAAACAGAACGTTCGGCCACTGGTACCAACACCAGCCACATAGATAATGGCCACCGGAACGAAGGACGTATCTACCGGGACAAGACGTTTGGCCACAGGTACAACATTGGCCAACAGTCTAAACATCAGGCCACAGATATAAACATTTAGCACTAAGCACATAATATGTACAGTGAACAAGACGTTGCGCCGCTGGTGTGAACACCAGGCCATATCAACATTACATCAGCTGGGCCACTAGGCCAGCCTTAAGGCTGCTACCATAAGGCCTCGACTAGCCTCTAGTTCTTGCTATGTGTGTGTAAGAGACCTTAACATAGCCACCCTTCCTCTTTTATAGCCTATCCAACCAAATTTTTCCCCATCCTTTCAAACCATCTGCTTGATCCCAAGCTGACACAGGTCGTTGCCTTACGGTCATACATTTAAGGAGACGGCCATTGGGGAGACAGGACATTAAATCGAAACACAAATGCAAGGCGGCGATCTGACCGTCCCACACAGCTGATTAAATTCACACCTCGTGAACTGCACAACTTGAGCCTGGGGACTAAGTTAATCAACGTGACCTAAAGCCCATAATTTACCTGTGACACCCTGGCAGATCAGCGTGCCTTGAGACTCGAACGCCATCTCGTAAGAAGGGGTGGGGGAACGTTAACAAAAAGAAAACTTAAAATAATAATCATTAAAAAAGTTTTAAAAAACCCACGTTTTCTGATTGAACTAAAAAGTAGAAAATAAATGCTATAGGCCCTACATCACAATAATGCAAGCGATCACTCTACTATAAGCGAGCAAAAACGTGGGGCGCCGTGATTTTCTTACAGTTTCTAATACTGTTGACTCTCTACAAGCTCCCTAATAAAAGTCAATAGTATTATCTAATCAATAGTAATATAACTTTTACTTCGGCGCCCCACGTTTTTCATCGCTTATAGTAGAGTGATCGCTTGCATTATTGTGATGTAGGGCCTATAGCATTTATTTTCTACTTTTTAGTTCAATCAGAAAACGTGGGTTTTTTAAAACTTTTTTAATGATCTACAAGCTCCCTAATAAAAGTCAATAGTATTATCTAATCAATAGTAATATAACTTTTACTTCGGCGCCCCACGTTTTTGCTCGCTTATAGTTCAATCAGAAAACGTGGGTTTTTTAAAACTTTTTTAATGATTATTATTTTCTACTTTTTAGTCTTTGTCTGTTTGTTTGCATTAAAATCTTGCTATCGATTTTATCTTTTCACTTTTTTTTGGGTAAACGAAGACAACTCGTAAAAAGACAACTCGTAAAAAGACAACTCGTAAAAAGACAACTCGTAAAAAGACAACTCGTAAAAAGACAACTCGTAAAAAACACGTTCTGTGAATACGTTACTGACTAGAACACATAGATTTGAACCCGTGTCGAGTGGGATAGCAATCGTGTGCCCAACCACTCGACCATATCGTCTCCCCCAAACTGGCCTACCTCCTGTAACTTTAAACTCGGTTCAAGCTAAATTATCTGCCCCTAAGCCTGTGGCGACGTGTGATCGTTCGCTTCACTGCGCGCGAGGTACGCGTCGCTGTTTTTTTTTTCTAATGGCTAGCAGAGGAGAATTATATATATAGATTATATAGCGGTCTAAAATGCTCAATAAAATGTTTCCATTGATCAATTTAGTAATAATAACAATTGAATATTCAATGGTCATCCAAAAGAAAGCTTCCCTGAAAATTTCAGCGCGCTAGCTAACTGGGAAGTGCCAGAAATTTCGATCGCAAGATTTGATTGGAAAGACAAACAAATAAACACACGGACAACAAACAAGCTCATCCACATAGGATGACCTAATATTCAATACCTAAAAATAGCCTGCACTATACGACTATTCGAGTTTGCCTCATCCCGAGTGATGAGCAAACGAGTAACCATTTTACAAATAATAAAATAACAATAGAGTACTAGCCAACACATAGGTCTACATAAACACAGACATAATTTAAACGCACTTTATTAATATGAACATAATAATAAATACCGAAGCAATGACGCAGATGTATTAAAATATAACCCATCGATATAAATATTATATGAACCAGATATTGACATAGGGAAAAGAACAATCCAAGAAAAAAATACACTGATCTATATTTTAATATACATGTTTAAAAAAAAAAAGTTGTCCTTTACATTTGAACACATCAAAATTGAAAGGCGTGTGTTCTCGCTGTTAACACAGCAATAGCACTTATTGTTGTTAAAAAATAGAACGTTGTTAAAATTGATCTAAGTATTATTTTTTTTATTGATGGGATAAATTATAATATATCGAATTAGCCGGTTTTTGTGTGTCTTGATATGTCAAGAAACACATTAATACCTCGGACTATTGAATTTAAATACACAAGACACTATAACTTTAACAAAACATTGAATTTTGTCATAACCCAATACAATTTAACACACAAAAACTATTTTAGGCGAATTTCTACACATCCGTCTTCATCGTCATCTAAGCTTATGTCGACGCCCACTTTTGTGTTTTCGTTGCTTTGTCTTTCTATCTCTAATCCGTCCAAGAAAACGTCGTATTGATTACACCAGTCAAATCTCCTTTAATGATTTATTAATAATGGAAATTTTATTTTCTACATTAATTTTACATAAATCCGAACATTTCAACAAATGGATGTAACTGCCACACACACACACACTATTCATCACACACTATCAAGCTACATCCCACACACAGACTGAAACTACTTTCCACACACACACAAATTACATTCCCCCACACACACAAGCTAAATCCCTCACGTACTCAAGCTACAGCCCACACACACACTCAAGCTACTTCCCAAAAACACACACACTCAAGCTACTTCCCAAAAACACACACACTCAAGCTACTTCCCAAAAACACACACACTCAAGCTACATCCCACAAACACACTCAAGCTACTTCCCACACACACTCAAGCTACATCCCACACACACACACTCAAGCTACATCCCAAAAACACACACACTCAAGCTACTTCCCACACACACACTCAAGCTACATCCCACACACACACTCAAGCTACTTCCCACAACCACACACACTCAAGCTACATCCCACACGCACACTCAACCTACATCAAAAGCCTTTAACATGAGTACTATTTCAGATAGATAAATGAAATTTCACATTTAAGTAAAAGATCTAATTCTCTACCTTCTGTCAAATTTTGAGTAATTTCCGTTGATTGAAAGTACTAATTTACGCTATTTCCGATTTCTCAAAAAACGAATGTAAATTAAAACTAATAATATTCCGCACTATTATGCAATTATTTTTTTTTCTACGAGATTTTATTCTATTTTAAAAAGTTTAAGTATTTAAAATGGATTAAAATTCATGTCTATATCCCGAGTTCCCATCCCCTGTTTTTTTATAAAAGAATATTCGAGAAAGTTTAGGGGAGATCACTCCCGGTTTATTTCTTTTTACTATAAATCATAAAATCCCTTATCGAATTTCCGCCTACTTAGTTTTGACTATCTTCACGCATTCAATAAAACAGCGGAGTCTTTCAACTCTCATTGATTCGTACGATTACGCCTACCTATATGTCATAAAATCGTGCAGTAAAATGGAGTATCGTGTGTCTTGTGTCAGAGTGGGTGGGCGTGTGTGTAGTAGGGGGAGAAGGGGGGGGGGGGGGTAAGTGAGATTATGCGAAGTGTATTCAGAAGTAACATTTTCTGACCTGGTTATGTGATATATTGATTGAGTACAATACACATACACCTACGAGTTAGGGTTAGACATAAACACGTGCTAGCGCAAATAAAGCACAAACATATAAGACGTGTAAATAAGTAGGCCTAAACATAAATAAACATACACATGCACATACTCTTACGCGAACACGTGCAAGAAAACGCACACGTTCACTCTACACACGCACACATACACGTTACAGGTCAGTCTAATATAATCAAAATACACTATCGTTCAAAAACCACTTTGATCACGATAAACAAAGACGTCGAGAATGTGCAACATGTGTTAAAAAATTAAATAACAACAAACATTTTTAAAATAACACTACCAATAAATAAAACATAAATGATAATAAATACATGTTGTACGGTTAATATCATATAGCCATAAAAAATGCCCACAAAGATTTATGCATATTGACTCCAACATAAAGACACTAACCTGTAATCATGTTTACGTAATTTTTACTCCAGTGGGCTTGTGATAAATCGTTGTGTATAAGATGTAATTCTCTACAACCTCTCATTTAATCGTTTGCTAGGCACATTTTTGTTATATGAGTTATAAACCAGGTCTTTTACATAATGGGTAGCCGTGTAGTTAGAAGTAATAATATTGTATTATTATGAAAAACACAACTGGGGCACACACATTGCGTTAATTAGTCTTATTTTTTGTTGGACTTGTATGCTTACACAAAACTCAAAAAAGAAGTACGTATTCGACCCTTTGATTGGAACTCTAGACTTTCAGTTTGGACATGTGACGCTATACCATTCGACAAAAACACCACAATACTTCTAAACATCTATATACTACTAAAACTCAAGTTTGTTTACGTGTTTGAATATTTATTTGTTTGTTTGCCTGATTTGGTATTGTAAGGAAACTGTTCTATATGGGGGGCTGTAAAATAGTATGTAGGTAGAGAACAATTTTTGATTGCAGACAGACTGTTAATCACACATTTATTTAAAGACGTTAATTGATTTATTGATTTATTCATAGGCAGATTAACTACATTAATATTAAAGTTTTAGAACAATGGCTTAACTTTGACTGAATAGTGACGTTTGATAACTCATTTTTTTAATTTGTTATTGGGGAGAATCTGCATTATGTGTAGAGTTGTAAAATAGGATTTTGGATGGTAAATATTGTTCCCTCCTAAACACACTGTTAATTACAAACTAATTTAAAGCCGTTAATTAGTTTACTAATATATTCATTGGTAGATTAACCAGGTTAATTATAAAAGCTTAGAACAATGACTTTAGTAATAGTAAAATAAATTTTTTTTACAACAATGTTTTCCCAATTTTTTTCTTAAGTCTTATATGTGAATGATAAGGTTGAATATCAGGACCTCGCGGGGCACAGGGTAGGTGAAGCAGAGTTCACCTGTTTCTATGTTCTCAGCATATTAAGGGATAGTGTGGTCAGAATCATGCTCGGTCGAACGGAATCGATTTTTTTAAAATACAAACATGTCTGAGACTTGACGGGGCACTGGGCAGGTGAAGTAGAGTTTTTAAAATATAAAAAACGTCTTTTTGAATGTGGGGTCTGGTTATTTTGGGATGATAAGTGCTGGCAGATGTGATGTCATTTATGGATGACCCCCCGAAACCCACAGTTATCTAACTAGATAACGGGTAGTCTAGTAATACCTATTTTATTTCAAATAGCTTTCGTTCAAATAAAATGTATAGATCTGATGGAGTTCTATTGCAATACATTATTTCTTAATTATTTTTATTATTTACTTTCAATGACAGTTTATCCATATTGTATGCGTGTGGTCTGATCGAGCTTATACACTTGTGGATGGATGACGTATCTCTAAAAAATAACAACAGATCGAACGCTTTTAACAAAAAAAAAAATAAACAATTCAAAGAATACAATTTTGTGTCATAAAATAAACATAAAAACTGTTTCATCTTGTGTCATGAAAGACGATGTTCGCTTTGAATCGATCCAAAACAAGAGAAATATTCGAACGTAGGCGGTGTATTCAAATGTGTACACAAATTATACACTTTTTCTGAAAGGTCTCTCAGCGTGTATCCTGTGGCTACTTACATGAACACTGTAATATAGAACCTTCCAAGTATAGCCCATTCTTGTATATAATTTGTTTTGCAGCGAATCGAGAATTTCAGGTCGATATTTCGTATCGATTTGTTTATTGAAAGTATTCAAGCTGTCCGTGTAATTAAAATTGGGATTGTTTTTTTCTTTGATCTTGTTATTGTTGTTGAAGAAGATCGACCATGAGCAGATGTGTGCGATAGTTTGGTGTATGTGTTAGTGTTGGTGTATTTTGAGTGGGGGTGTATTTATTAGTGAATGTGTAGGCGTTGTTTTGGCGTTTATGTTATTGTGGATGTAAGCGCTAGTGTGGGTGCATGCGTTCGTGATGGTGCATGCGTTAGTGTGGGTGTATACGTGACGTTGGTATCAGCGTTAGTGTGGGTGTATGTTTTAGTGGGTAGAAGTAGGCTACTTGGATGCAAATGTCGGTTCTATGCGGTGAAAACAAGATCCTTTTGCTGTTTTTTTTTTATTAATTTAATTTTTTTTTAAATTTATTAAAATATAAAATGCCTTTTGAAGATGTAAGCCTTATAATCATAGGCAATTTACTTAACTTATAGACATATTAAATATAAACGTACATGCATAATAGACATACATATATATATATATATATATATATATATATATATATATATATATATATATATATATATATATATATATATATATATATATTTATATATATATATATATATATATATATATTTATATATATATATATATATATGTGTGTGCATATAAATATATATAATATATATCTATATATATATACATGTTAAAGTATATATATATATATATATATATATATATATATATATATATATATATATATATATATATATATATATATATATATGCATATATTTGTTTATTGACATAAAGACTTATTCACCGTGACATACAGTCATATGGATAAATGAGATATGGACAATTAGAAATATAATCATCTTCGTCTATTCACTGTTTTAACTTTCCACTCCTGCCGGTGTGTTGCAATGATTTGACTGTTCCCAAAATAGTTGTTTCATTAGACAATTATTTTTAGCTGTGTGCCTCTAAGTCTATCTGTGTTTTTCTTATTTTCATTTCTTCTTGAGGTGTCAGGTTAACCGTCGTTGATGTTATGTGAACTTACTCAAAAACGTGGCATTTTTACTTTCTCGTATACGAAGTATATAGGAAGTATTTTAATCGTGCAAAAAATCTTTAGTAGGAAAAAACTTAGGTGTGTGATTTTTCAGCATGTTGGAGTGGGGAGCCAGACGTTTTCTCGAAATACACTTGCCCAAATTCCGTTTGCCCGGAGGCCGATTTCCCGAATAGACACTTGCCAGAATGGGACAAATGCCCGAAAGGACACTTCTTGTTCTTGTTTGAACAAAGGCTATGAAAGCGAATCCAAAAAGAAAACAGTCTGAAATCGGAGTCAATGGTCTCAATGGAGCATAACCAGATGACACTTATACTTAATTGTGTTGGAGGGTATCTCTTCGAACACTAAAAATTCAGAACAAAGAAGAAGAAGAACAAATCAAATTTTGCGAAACGAAGTCTGTTTCTGGTATGAGTTTGGATTAAAAGTGATCCAACAGGAGCATGGTATATTAAAACTCAGATTTTAACATTCGAGTAGAATTATTGCTGTTATTCTACTATGTAGCAAAATTGATGCAATTTGAAACGAAGAGTTAAACGTTGTTTGCAAAAACAAAATGCTTTTTTAATTTTTCTATATTAATGTTTTCTCACACTCTCTCTCTCTCTCACACACTCTCCGTGTGTGTGTTTCTCCTTACTCCATGCCAATGGGTATCTCTGTATCTATTGCAGATAATATTATCAAATAATACACACTTTAAGCTCACTATACGTTGAGATCTTTAGTATCGTCCTCTAGTGTTGTTTTGTAATATTGAGTAGCGTGGGTAGAGTAAACAACATTCTTACACAGTGTGTATGTGTGAGGGATGTAGCTTGTGTGTGTGTGTGTGTGTAGCTCGATAGTGTGTGTGATTCAGCATGACTGTGTGTCTGTAGGAGGAGGGAGGGGTTCATCCATCTGTTGAAATATTTACCCGGATGTTCTGATTTTGTGAAAGTAATGTAGAAAATAAACATTGCCATCATTAATAAATCATTAAAGGGGGCTAAATCGATGTAATCAATACGGCGTTTGTTTTGTTTTTGGTGAATGGGAGATAGCAAAACAAATCAACGAAAACACGAATGGAGGCGTTGACGTAGGCAAAGTTGAAGATGAAGACGTGTTTAGAAACCCGCCGAATACAATTTTCGGCGAGTAAAAGTGTTGTGTATTCTAGAGAAAATACAATGTTTTATTAGACTCATATTTTCTTGTTTTTCAAAACAAAAATTCGGGCAGATGAGGCTCGTTAGCTGGGGACAGCCACTCTTCTAGGAGAGAAACCTCCAAAATCAAACAACTGCTGCCTTGTAGCTTGTTCTTGGTTGGACAAAGGCTATGGAAGCAAATCCAAAAAGAAAAGCAGGCTGAAATCGGAGTCAATGGCCTCAATGGCGCATAACCAGTTGACACATAACGCTTAATTGTGTTGGAGGCGTGGTCGAGTCGGCAAAAAGCTCATGGTTGATAAATTCGAACAAAGTCTCGAGTTCAAACCAACTGGCAGATAAATCTCGATCCCTTTCAACACTAAAAATTAAGAACGAAGAAGATGATAAGATAACTGATGTTATGATAGCGCTTTGCAACATTTCGCTTGTGTCTAATTACTTCTCATTGTAAAAAATGTGTGTTCTGTATATCATATAAATAACCATGATAAGTTCACGACTAGGCCACTGATTCGCAGTGAAATTTTATTCAGAAAGCGTAGAAATCTTTCAATCAATAATTTAAAATATCTCTGAAATGTGTTATAAGAATACATTGTTTTACCACACAAGTTTATATGAGGTTATATTTTGTTTTTTATGTTCACCAATTGATTAAAACAGATTGTAAATGTGATTGAAAGCACCTAATTTTTTGCCCACAATTATCAAAATCCTTTATAGATGTTTTATTTCTGACTTAAAGTTGTGGGCTTTATTGTTAAGATTTGTTAGAAAATTCGACCTATTATATTGATTTATTCGCAATAATTAAATTTCTTTAACCCTTAAGTGCACACTAAATTTTGACAATGGACGTGTCTTGAGGTGGGTACATACACCAGATCGTACAATGCTTGCCAGAAATTATAATTTAAGTGAGCTAAGCATGTGTACGCATCGTCATATCTAGAAGTCATATCTTATGTTCTTTTGATTTCTTTCTTTGCTAGAATAACTAACCAGTTATAACATTTAAAACTCTGCAGCGTTGTATTTAGAAACGATCAGTTTCTATAATTCCAATTGAAAATGTTTTTCTATGAAAGTTGTTAATACTGTTTGCATTGACAGATAGCATGTGAGGATATGGGAGGAATTCTTGCAACAGTGACAACAGAAACTCTCATGTCTGACATACGCTCCGCCTTTAACTTTTACGGTATGTACACAATATTAGTTTGCCTGTAGCGTGTCGCCAAGTACACATAATAATCTTGCCTGTAGCTATCATCTCAGAAGGAATGTAATAAAATGACATTTGTGATGATTACTTTTATCTGTATGTGTTCACTGCTTTACTTTAAGTCGCGCGACTTTTATTTCTATCTTATAAATGTTGCGATTGGATTTCGTGTGCATTAGAATAAAAAAATATATTTTCGTACATTATATTGTAAATGGCAAAATTCAAACGATTTTGAGATCCCGGAATTCAGAAAACAGAATGACGAGTATTTTACTAGGACCGACTTTAAATCTCGCACTACTGAAGTTTAAATATTACAATGAGGTTTCACTTTGCACTAAAAACAAGACTTAAACATACAATTTATAATTTATGGATTGATTAGGGCTCTAGTTAGGTTAGTGTTTACCATGTCGTCCATATGTTATTGGTTTTTAATTGTTGGTATATGTGTTTGTCCTCAAAACATCACACAGTGAGATGACCTTTCTCAATGCAACAATTGAAGAGGAATCATGCTATTATATGTCCTCAAGCTAGTTTTTTTTTGCCCGAAGAAGGTCTTGGATATAAAGAAAAATTACAACATAACTGATTTTCGCCAGAACATATTAGGTACTAACCACATAACCACTATCTGGATTGTCGAACAGCCAATCTAATGTTTTATTGTGAGGATAATTTACCAATATTCAGATCGCCATTAATCATTCTAGGAGATTGTTAGTTCTCAAGTGAGATACTTTTACTTGAAAAAAAATCAGCCCATAGAGACCAGATAACCACACATCACGGGTTTATTCTACAAGTGTAGCGAAACAGAATACATTCGTTTAAATTGATATATTGGGGAAAAACAACTCCCGTCTTTTGTAATTTAATTGTCTTTTGTCAAATAGCTTTTTCATCTTTTTTCAGAAACCCTGTTTTTGGTTGGCCTAAACGACATAGCAACTGAAGGAACATAAGTGTGGATTGAGAACGGGAGCACAGTCAGTGGAACCAGTAGCCTGTGGGGTGAAAACAGACCAGTTACTTCCCCGGGCAACGACTACGACTGTATCTACGTCGACGAAACTAATAGGTATCTTGACTTACAGTGTGGTGTTGTTGCAACCTACTATCTGTGCATGGAACCCAGTAAGTTGTTTGAACTTTTGTTTTAGGTTCTTATCGTTTTGTATACAATTTGTGTGTTCACATCACCTTAAAGCACTTATCTACAACATTTAGTAATTACACTTAATAATATGAGTACAACGAAATGTATAAATGTTGTATTCTTTTCAGATTCGGCTACAACAAAATGTATAAATGTTGTATTCTTTTCAGATTCGGCTACAACAAAATGAGTAAATGTTGTATTCTTTTCAGATTCGACTACAAGAAAATGTGTAAATGTTGTATTCTTTTCAGATTCGGCTACAACAAAATGTATAAATGTTGTATTCTTTTCAGATTCGGCTACAACAAAATGTATAAATGTTGTATTCTTTTCTGATTCGGCTACAACAAAATGTATAAATGTTGTATTATTTTCAGATTCGGCTACAACAAAATGTATAAATGTTGTATCCTTCTCAGATTCGACTGCAACAAAATGTATAAATGTTGTATTCTTCTCAGATTCGGCTACAACAAAATGTATAAATGTTGTATTCTTTTCAGATTCGGCTTCAACAAAATGTATAAATGTTGTATTCTTCTCAGATTCGGCTACAACAAAATATATGAATGTTGTATCCTTTTCAGATTAACTACAACAAATGTATAAATGTTGTATTCTTTTCAGATTCGGCTACAACAAAATGTTTAAATGTTGTATTCTTCTCAGATTCGGCTTCAACAAAATGTATAAATGTTGTATCCTTCTCAGATTCGACTTCAACAAAATGTATAAATGTTGTATCCTTTTTCAGATTAACTACAACAAATGTATAAATGTTGCATCTTTTCAGATTCGACTACAAGAAAATGTATAAATGTTGTATTATTTTCAGATTCGACTACAACAAAATGCCCTGATCCAACAACAACAGGGGCTGCTACAAACGGTTGGTTTTGTATTCACTTGATTATTTTATCTTGGAATAATCTATGTTAAGTATATCGGAGGAAAAATTAAAGCGGGAATGATCTCCCCTAAACTTTTTCGAATATTCTTTTTAAAAATTCGGGGGATGGCAACTCGATGGCACTTGAGTTTTAATCAATTTTTAATTACTTAATTTTTTTAAAATTTAATAGACTCTAGTAGTAAAAATAATTGCGCACCAAGTTAACAGCAAACAGTGTGTGTGTGTTATAGTGTGGAACATTAGTATATTATAAATTCATTTGCGTTTCTTGAGAATTCGGAAAAAAGCGTAAAGTACTTTTTTTCCGGTCAACGGAATATACTCAAAATTTGACAGAAAACAGTGAATTACATCTTTTAATTTCATCTGAAATTTCGTATATCTTTTAGAAGCAGTACTAAAATTATAAGCTAATGAAAAACCGAAAATAGAATGAGTTCCACTTTCGGTTAACGGAAATCGCAGAATAATTAATACCGAACTACAAATTGATTTATAATACTTATATATAAAATTTTATTAAGCTAGCTATAAAATTAATCTAGTTATCTTGTTCCCAGACAGACAAACAGACACGCAGACACACACATACGCACTAACATGCGGAAAAAATTGTTCCTGTGACATCACACATTCACGTGGTTACGTCACAAAACACAGTCAGACACGGTCATGTCAAATCACACAGTCATTTGACTTTTATCAGTTGGACACGGTCATGTGACCTCACACTGTTAATAATAGGAAAACATTTAAACACGTAATCGATATTTTAGCACATATTTCAAAACTTTCAAAACAATGTTATTTTAAAGATTTACGTATCATCTAATAAATGTTTCGATGTTTGCCTAATTAAAGGCATACAATTATGATAATTAAAATGGCATCAACCACGTGATTTCAGGAACAACGACACCAGTTGCTACAACGTTGGCTTCTACAACCGCAACAACTACAAGTAATTATTTTCAATTAATTCATAGCTATTTGTAATTCAAACTTTTCCAATTTCTATTTTATTTTAACTCTTGAAACATTAAAAATATTATATATTTATGTAACCGCGTGTTTTATTTTAGAAAAACATTGCAAGAAAGGCTAAGTCCTCAAGGTTTCACAACGGTAACGTACATTTCTTAAAATATTTTTAAAGTTGTAAAATGCTATTGTCAGAAAATAGACATTTCTATTTTGCTATTCAACCTTTAAAAAATCTAATATGCATGTGTAGTTTGAACTAGATCAATATTGATTTTACTAAATAAATCAATAGGTCATATATAGTGACCGAGCCATTTACATTGAATTATGTGTCGCACCTTGAAAGAATACTAAGTAGAAAAAAAGACATTAATACTTAGATAAAAAAATAAACACTTTACGAGAAATTTATTTAAATATTTAGTAAGTAACAATAATGAAATTTAAATAGGTGTTATAATACTTATTTTATTGTAATAACTGGAGAGTGACGGCTATTAGGGGCAGATAATTTAGTTAGAAACGATTTTAAACGTTGGAGGGGGGGGGAGAAGGAAGGGGAGGTGTGTTATGGTCCTTAACGAGCTACTTATAGTGTTTTAAAGAAATATTTTCAGTGTCAGCGCTGGTACTGTCGAATTCACAAATTATTAATTACTGAAAAGTAGAAAATAAAACAACTAAATAGCGGCGTATGTTATTCCGCGGGCCGGCTCGTACATTATATTTCTATAAGGCTGTTCATATTTGTTTTTATTACAGGCTGTTCGACAAGTTCCGTGCAGTGTTGATTCCTATATCATTCTAACCTAAACTGTCAATTCCTTTCCAAAATAAATAATCTAATTTCGGTCTCTTAAATATTTTAAATATTGGATTTTAATGAAAATTTTAGATATTTAGTGATAAAATATAATCATATACATTTTCTCCATTTATAACAAATTTGAATAAATCATTCTTCAGCAATAATATCTTTGCTTGTTTGGTTAATCCATTTTTAAAGTATTAGGGCAATGTAGATAGATACTCAATTCAAAATCCATTTGCTTGTTCTGCAGTATTTCGTTAGGCTCTTTGGAGTTTTATTGAAGTATTTTATTTAAAGCATGGGATTTGAACCTGCGTCCACCCATCTCTTATGTGTACCTAACTCATATTAGGGAAAGTAAGGGTATATAATAGTGTATATGTTTACGTTTATATTTCAATACGTCTTATTATCTATATGCAAAAATATCTACCTTATGGCCTAAATCCTAACAACATAATATTCATTAATAAATTATAACAAAGAACAATATTGGAAACAGACATGTTTTAATCGATCAAAACCGATCTTTCCCTCTACGTAGCATACCTCCACATCACCACTGTCGCTTACACACTACACTAACACATAAACCCACACTAACATATAAAAACCAACATCACCCATACACCCATAAAACACATGAACTCACACCAATATACACAAACACATACACCCACACTAACACATACACCAGCATTAACACTTACACCCACACCAGCACAAACACCCACACCAATGCCTACACCTACACTAACACATACACAATCACTAATACATACACACAAACTAAAAATTCCGATCAACATTAACACATACCAACAGCAATAACCTACATATTCTAGCATTAATACATACACCCACTCTTACATACAAACTAACACACACACACTACCCCAGCGCATACACCTACACTAATACATACACCCAAACCAACACATAAACCAACATTTACACATACACCCAGACCAATACATACACCAACATTCATACATACACCCACACTAACACACACGCTACACAACATCAAACAACTTCAAACAAATTCAAACAACTTCAAACAAATACAAGAACAAAGAAAAAATAAAACTAATCCCACTTTTTAATGACAGGGACAGCTTGAATAATTACAAATAGTGCGGATGAATTCAAAAATCAATAGAAATACTGGAGTGAAATTCTTGATTTACTTCTTAATAAATTATTTATCAAAATTGTCCTTATATCGCAGCTCTTCTGTAAATAGCCGTGGGATACATAGCAATGGACTTTTTTCAGAAAAATTTTGATAATTGATATAAACATCTTGTGCACACTCTTTTTTGTTTCTATAATTTACCTCCTAAGTTCGAATTTTAATATGTCTTTCATGTTTTGAGCAAAGCGAGCATCGTCTTTCAAGATACGAGATAAACCGTTTTTAATGTTTATTTTATTACAGTAAATTTGAATGTGTACGTCGTTTTCTCAGAAAAGCGTACAATCATTGAGTATTGTCAAGAGATACGTCAACCACCCACGTTCCATCAGATCCCCATGCAAAAAAGTAACTGATATTGATTGTAAATATTACAAGGAACACTTATTTATGTTGCGACTATTCAATATATGTTTGGGAATTTAGGAGTAAAAAACAGGTGATCACTAAAAAAAACTACTTAATGTAAAAAACATTGTCTCATATATCCAAAATAAAACATTTCAAAAACAATGTTACAAACATGTTTTTCGATAGTGATATTTTAAAATAATTAAGCTTCAAATTTCCCAAACGTAGTTCTATCTATCCATCCATGCATTCATTCATTAATCCATTCATCATTAAGTCCAAACATCCAAACTTGAAACCATCAATCATATTTTCAACACTACATATTTCCTCTGTTCAGTATTAAAACGTACAATAATCAAAATTGCAATTAAATTGACATTTTATACAAGTTGATCATACTTTCAATCGACCACTACCAAAACTAACATCTAAATCCATCTTCCCACACAAATCCGCACACCATCAGAAACCTGCACTAACGGTATATTGCGCAACAAAAATAATATTCAATATATAGACCCCCCTCCATTTTATTACACCATCAATCGTAAATGTTTAATAAATATTTTATCAATCCTATGTATTTATTTGTATATATATATATATATATATATATATATATATATATATATTGGTATATGTGTATTTTAATATGTCTATGTGCGTGTGTGTGCGAGCTTGTATGAGTATGTATGGTTCCATGACAAATGATCCCACAGACAAAAGATACCAGGACAAAATATATCAGGACAAATGATATCACGGACAAATGATCTCAGACAAAATATCTCAAAAGTTGAATAGTATGTACGATGATTTTAATTGAACTTTTTAAATTGATTGTCTGAATGGTTTTGTTTACTTTTTTTCGCATAATAATTATAAATAAATCGAATTTGTTAAACTTAACATAACATCAAAAGATTTACTAAAATTTATCTTTGTAATAGCATTGGATTAAAAAAAAATTAAATTAAAAAAGGTTTACGACATCAATGTTTACTTAGCTATGCTTTCTTTGTTATCTCGCAGAAAGTTTTTAGGACATTAGTTTCTGGTGAATTTATACTTATATAAGCCATAAGCGAAGCAGCAGGCAAAGAGATTTGGAAATGTTAAGTTAGAACATGTTGAGCAAGAGTTCACACAATACATGATCAAATAGTATTGGAGAGGTGTGATGTACCTGCCGGCATAGAAACGTAATCGTTATGTTTGTGTTGATGATGCAATAAAGCAATAGCTTTACGTTACGAACCTGAAGACTCATTCACATTTTTGAAAAAATATTTTGCGTGTTTTAAACATTAATGTCGTAAAACTAAAACCACTAATACTGCTTTGTTTGAATACACACTGCGACAAACTTAGCTCCGCGTTGACCGCTGTCGTTTAAATAAGCACTTGTCACCTGATCACTAAGGTGTGACCGACGCATAATTATTGACTTTAGAGGCTAGTTGTATTGTCCATGGAAAGCGGATGCTTTTCCCTTAAGGTATGTCTCTGCCATCAAAGCAGGCGGCCACCTTGATACGAAGGTGTGTCTTTATTGTTATTTAATTCCCTTTGATCTAGTTTCGTCCACCTGACGTCCATCTTAATTTTAAAATGTTTAATGCAATATGACAAGTTTATACGGCAAACATTTCTTACAATTATTATAAAGGCTTATAACGCTATATAAAAGATGGTAAAATAAAACATATGACAGTCAATAAAAAAAATGTTCAGATCAACTAAAATCATCCAATACACCATTAAAATTTTGTTGTGATATATTTTGTCTGAGATATTTTGTCTGAGATCATTTGTCTGCTCAATAGACTTATTTAATAAAATACTTAAAAAAAACTTTTTCAAAAAACCACATTTTTCTTGTGGACTAAAAAGTAGAAAATAAATTTTCATACATTTGATGACGAAAAACGTGGGTACGTTCACCATCAAATTTCCCGACCCATCTGCCCGACCCACGTTTTTGTCATCAAATGTATGAAAATTTATTTTCTACTTTTTAGTCCACAAGAAAAACGTGTTTTTTTTAAAGTTTTTTTTAAGTATTTTATTTTCTCCTTTTTAGTCCGTTGCTACACATAAAAAAAGTGGTTTTTAAAAAAGTTTTTTATATAGTTTATTTTCTACTTTATCTAATGACTTGATTAAGTATGACTTGACTAAGTGTTTATAAATACACGGACTAAAAATCTTGAGCGACTAGGATTCGAACCTGGGTTGTCGCGGCCAGAACACGAAGTACTAACCACTATACGATCACGGCCAGCGCGCTCACATCGATTGGGGCCGAAGTAACTGTGTCAATGGGCCTCCAGTCTTGTCGGTATCTTTAGAAATCATGTCCTCAATTTTATGGTCCTTGGGGCGTAATTAAATTAAGCTAATTACGGTCTCTAATTGCTAGTATTTATGATTGCATCTGAAATTGTTAGGCGAAAGTAGCCTACATGCCAAATTTCAGATGTCTAGAGCAATCAGAAGTGGGCTAATTTTCGATGTCAATTTTAACAACAAACATCCAAACAAAAAAACGAACGTCAAGCTGAGTTAAGAATAAAATACTTAAAAAAAACTTTTTAAAAAAACACGTTTTTCTTGTGGACTAAAAAGTAGAAAATAAATGTTCATACATTTGATGACAAAAAAACGTGGGTCGGGCAGATGGGTCGGGAAATTTTTTTGTCATCAAATGTATGAAAATTTATTATTTCTCAGTTAAGTGAGAGTTCCCAGTCTATGTCTTAGCTTTGCTTGAAATATTTCTTTTAACTCGAAAGGGTTAGCATATATAGTATCATAGTAAAATCACAATATGCTTGGTCTTTAATACTGAAAATATGTGCAAGTTTAAAATGACTACGAATAAAATATTTAATACAGATAATATTTTTCTATTTAAACTAGAGTAAAATATAAAGTCCATAAATCATATATTTTCAAATTGCAATCACATTAAGCATCAGATATAACTGTTTAATTATATAATTAGATTGTTGTTTATCTATAAAAATAACTGTTGATTTTCTCTGTAATTTTGACAACTTTCTGGAACACAGTGGCATGTTACCTCCCCTTGTTGTCTTCCTTGTTGTTTCCCTTGTCTTTTTTTAATTGTTAAGGGAGGTATCTCAGACACTTTGAAATTCAATAGAGCAACCTGTGTAATGGATGGAAGTTTGAACAGAAAATGTCACATTTTTGTGTCAACGATCAGTTGATAATAATACCGTGTTAACTGATAATTATCAGTAAAATAAATACAATTAAAACAATTCCATTAACGCATGATTAACCCTTTCTATTTGATTTAATCAGGGTACCACCTGTTTACTCATTACGGCCAGACCTAAAGGGTTAATTCCTAAGTCTTAGTCTGGGCCAGGGTTGAAGATTTTCTTGAAATTAAAACTTTTTTTTTTTGACTGAAGATAAGGACTACCGCCCCCCCCCCCGAAACTTGCCTGCTTGTTAGCATCTTAAGAGGTTAAAAAAAAAATTCTTGGGCTGTGGGTAAACTTCGGAAATTAAAACTGTCGGAGACAAATTGGCGAAACGACGCGAGGGCACGAGAGGTGGAGGGGGGGAGGGGGAGGGGGGGGGGGACAAGGATCCTGGGGTACTAATCTCGTTAGGGGTGAAGTCGAGACGGTCCACATTTGAATGTCTAACTGACCAGAAGATACTCCCACTCTCTCCCTCATTTCCCCCTATGTTTGAAGTCGAGAATAGAAAAAAAAAAGATTTTCATGTTGGAAGTTGAAGAGAAATAAATTAATGGATTAGATTAAAAAACCAATTCACAACTTTTGATAATAATATACGTAGCTATTTTGTAATTAAAATGGTTATATATTTTAAATACAAAGAAGTATAGGTACAAAAATATATTAGATAAAATACTTAAAAAAAACTTTTTAAAAAACCACGTTTTTCTTGTGGACTAAAAAGTAGAAAATAACTATTTACATACATTTGATGACAAAAAACGTGGGTACGTTCACCATCAAATTTCCCGACCCATCTGCCCGACCCACGTTTTTTGTCATCAAATGTATGTAAATAGCTATTTTCTACTTTTTAGTCCACAAGAAAAACGTGGTTTTTTTAAAAGTTTTTTTAAAGTATTTTATTTTCTCCTTTTTAGTCCGTTGCTACACATGAAAAACGTGGTTTTTAAAAAAGTTTTTTATATAGTTTATTTTCTACTTTATCTAATGACTTGATTAAGTATGAATTGACTAAGTGTTTATAAATACACGGACTAAAAAAATCTTGAGCGACCAGGATTCGAACCTGGGTTGTCGCGGCCACAACGCGAAGTACTAACCACTATACGATCACGGCCAGCGCGCTCACATCGATTGGGGCCGAAGTAACTGTGTCAACAAGCCTCCAGTCTTGTCGGTATCTTTAGAAATCATGTCCTCAATTTTATGGTCCTTTGGGCGTAATTAAATTAAGCTAATTACGGTCTCTAATTGCTAGTTTTTATGATTGCATCTGAAATTGTTAGGCGAAAGTAGCATGCATGCCAAATTTCAGGTCTCTAGAGCAATCAGAAGTGGGCTAATTTTCGATGTCAATTTTAACAACAAACAAATCCACACATCCACAAACGCGAAGCTGAGTTAAGAAAAACGTGTTAAAAACGTGTTAAAAAATAAGCATCAAATATTTAAAAAAAAAGACAAAGATTTTTTTTTTTTAAAACACGGCAATGGTTTGAATATTATCTCTACCTTCACTAGAAAACCATGATGAGTCAAAAAAAAACAACATTAAATTAATTTAAGGCTGGCACAGACGTTTCCAGTCGCATATGGGATGTTGCCACCCAAGTATTTGGAAACTCATTGACTTTATTGAAAAGGAACAATCGTTCCAAGAGGTTTATTGTACACAGATGAATTCAGGTCCCTGTCTGCTTACCAAAACAGAAAAAAAAATATATTGATAGCAGCTCTAGAATTTTAACTGTTGTTAACATTTTTAATGAGTCCACCATTATTAAGTATTTGCGAGGCATCGCTCAAAATCTGTCTTTTTGAAGTTATAAAAAAAATAAAACAGTTTTTTTCTAATGTTTATTTTGTATTTATATATTACTTTTGTTTCTTATCATCTTTGGTTTTTCTTTAAATAAACCTGAATTGGAGGGTTTTTGTCTAGGGGGATTTATGTCGCGGGGGGGGGGGGGGGGTTATCCAGGGGGTTTATATCGGGGGGATTATGTCCAGGGGGTTTATGTCCAGGGGTTTTTAGATCGGCAGACAGGCAGTTGGGTAGGTAGTTTAGAAGAAGGTAGGTAGTTTGCAGGAAGGGAGACATGTAGATAGGCAGGTAGACAGGAAGATAGGCAGCCAGCTAGCCAGGTAGGAAGATAGGCATTATGACATTATGACAAAAAATCAGGATTTTGGTGATTTTTTTATACGCGCTAGAAAGATCTGAGAGAGAGAGAGAGAGAGAGAGAGAGAGAGAGGTAAAGAGATAAAGAAAGAGAGAGAGAGAGAGACATACATAAAAGGAGAGATAAAATAAAACATAGACCATATCTCTAGTACGCATACGAAAGCAAAAGCAAAACACATTTTGGAAAGAAGAGAAAAAAAAAGCTTTAGATACGAGTAGATATTCGAGCATGCTGTAACAGAGACTATTACCATTTACCATAGAGCCTAGAGTAAATATATTACGACATTTTTGAAATAAAAGGAATTCTAAAATGCATACCGGAAAAGCAAAAAGAGTTATTCAAAATAGAAAAATCACTTATCGCAAAAATAGATTATGCCCACCGTGTTTGAAATCCTGTGTTTGTGTTAGTACGGGGGAGTCATTGCATAAACAACATGGTTTACGCCTACGTGATATCGACGACGGAACAAATACAAATTCGCATTTATGTTCTATTTATTGCTGGTATATTATTTCAAAAGAAAATTGTCTAGGTTTAAAAAGTTCAAAGCATGCTACACGTAATAAAATCTAGATAAGATGCACACCGACATGTTGTTTTTCTCTTCAATATGGTGATCATGTTTTCTGTCCAGGTCCGTGAACGTGTGCGTTTGTGTGTGCGTGTGTGTGTACGTGTGTTTGTTTGTACGTGTGTGTGTGTGCGTGTGCGTGTGCGTGTGCGTGTGCGTGTGCGTGTGCGTGTGCGTGTGCGTGTGCGTGTGCGTGTACGTGTACGTGTACGTGTACGTGTACGTGTACGTGTACGTGTACGTGTACGTGTACGTGTACGTGTACGTGTACGTGTACGTGTACGTGTACGTGTACGTGTACGTGTACGTGTACGTGTACGTGTACGTGTACGTGTACGTATACGTGTACGTGTACGTGTACGTGTACGTATACGTGTACGTGTACGTGTACGTGTACGTGTACGTGTATGTGTACGTGTACGTCTGCGTGTACGTGTATGAAATGCGTACGGAATATCACGTATGAAAATGCACTTGCGTATATATTAATGTTTGATGCGTTGGTGTATATGATACTACTGCAGGTACACACAAGGCCACATGGATACACATTGTGTACAACATTACAATAAATGTAAGATCCCCCTTACTATATGTCTGCCAACAACATCCCCAAACCCCACTGTATTACCTTAGAAAAGTGACCCACCGTTTTACCTGACAAAGTTTTTATGTAGGAGTTCGTTTGATGTGTTGTGTATAGGAATTTTAACGGTAAATGTACATCAGCCTTTTTATGCTTTGTCCTAAAAAAAATCTTAGAGAATAAATTATTTTACAGAGGAGGTTTTCAATACACGTAGGCAGGCGGTGTTAACCAATCAGAATGGAAAGACACAGCTGACGTATTTGAAGGCGTTGACATCGTCTTGTCAATCATACCTACGTGGGCGAAAAAAGTCAATTTTGGCACTTGAAACTAAAACACATAGGCGTATACCTCGTTTTTAGCGCAATTTCCATACGGACAATTGCGATTATTGACTCGTCATTTCTGGTGATGGATGGATGGATGTGCTCAGCTTTAAGTCGTATCTCCTCCTCAACGAAGCAATATCGAGGACTAGTTCCAAAGCAAATGTGTTAAGCAATTTCCAAGGATGATTGTGGGCCAAAAAATTCCCGGAATTCCTTCCTGGATTTCCCGGAAAAGCCAAAAAACCTCGAACAAATGCAGTTTTTGGTCCATATCTCGGCAACCAGACCACCTAGCGACTTGAAACATTTACCAATCGATTCCTGCCATAATTTAGAACAATATTGCCGAAGAAAGTTTTCAAAAATATCCTTTCGTTCAGTCACAAAAAATTAATTAAGAACATTTAAACTGAGCATCGTGTAGGCCTAGGATGCTATTTACTACTTTTTTAAACTTAGCATCGTGTAGGCCTACTCGTTAAAATAAAACTATTTCCGTTGATATAGGTTAATATATTTGTCTTTTTTTTAGCGCAAAAAAATATCCTTTCGTTCGGTCACAAAAAATTAAAAATTGTTATGGATAATATAAGGAAATTGCGCTTAAATTGTCACTAGACTTTTAATTAATTTATAATAGGGACAGTGACAATTACACAATTTTTAAAATTAATTATGGCTGCTTGTATCCTCAGAAGAAAATGTATGCACCCACAGAAGTCAATCAGCAGTGTTAGAATTAGTGTATAATTTATATTTGTCATATTGAAGGGATGATTAGTTCCCCAAGTAACGTTATATCTCGTTATATCTCGTAAAATCTCGTAATATCTCGTTATATCCCGTTATATCTCGTTACATCTCGTTATATCTTTACCGTAGAGTTATTAATTCGAATGAACCGTAAGATAAAACTACGTTCATTACAAGTTCGGTTACACAAACCTCCCGAACGGAAACCCACATTAAAAAATGGCTCTATCTTAGTACAATGTTCTCTTGTAGATAGTTTGCTTTTGTCAGCAAGGGCATAAGGTTTGTAGCCATGCACTCTCACATTAAAATCGCCACCCTTAATTAATTATACACATAATTAAAGCGAAATATAATTTTTAAATAAAGCGCTAATATTACAACATTGTTTCTTTCTCATTCGTGCTTTATATAATTTTAACTTACATTTACATGCAGAGGCGTAGCGAGGGGGGGGGCGGGGGCGGGGGATGCGGACCGCACCGGGTGACACCATTTACGGGGGTGACACCAAGGCAAAAAAAGTAAAATATACAGAGAAAATTGGGGGGGGGGGGTGCAAATCGAAAATTGAAAGTTTGTCCCCGCGAAGAGTCGCTACGCCTCTGGGGGGTGACAACATTAAGTGCCGCACCGGGTGATACCCGACCTCGCTACGCCACTGTTTACATGGTCTACCTCAGAAATAAAAAGTTCGATCTTCGGAGACGCCATGCTTTTTAATGTTTCTACGTTAATTTCACTGCGTGTTTTGATTAGCTAAGGAAGTTGAGCGATGTATGATATAAACTGCTTGAGTGGGTATGTGAATTACTTGGGTACTGCAGACGGTACATTACAGTGCGCTACAGTATTGTGGTAAGTTGAATTCTGGTTCAGATTTTTGCTCCAAATATTTGCTTTTATTTTTCTCACGCCTGTTGTGATTTGTTTTTAACAACTTGTATTTATGACGCCAAGTATCTGGTTCTAAGCACCAGATAATGTGATCATAATCTATCTGAAACCCACGTGATCAGCAGCAAATATTGAAATGGTTGGAGAAATTGTGTATATAACATTTGTTTTAAATAAATACAACATCGTGAATGCTGTATAAGAGATAAGAAGTATTCGTGATTTTGGTTAAAGATTGTAGATATCGGATATTAAACACCCAGCTATGAAGGTTACTTGATTCATATTACCGAAACAAAGACGACAGTACATATTGCTAAGTACACTATCCTTCCACATGCCTGTTCATTACAACAGATGAGCTCTACTTCATATGTCCCTTGTGTATTCTGCACATTCGGGAACAGATGATGATGGTTAACACGAAAGCAGTCTTCATTGAGTTGATCAAGTCTGTATTACATCCAGATGACGATTGATTTTTCTAACTCGCTTCGCGCATCATAACATTACCCAAGGGACGCTACTCTAGCAATGTTGACAGCTGTGTCTAGCTCCCATGAAGCTTTTAATATTCTTAACAGATATTAAAAGCGAGAAAAAAAAAAAGAAAATGAGCGAATGACAAAAATATAATATTACATCAGTTACCTCAGAGTAAAAGAGTGACGGAATTAGAAAAAGGCTACTATAAAATATATAATATATATATATAAATATATATATAAATATATATATATATATATATATATATATATATATATATATATATATATATATATATATATATATATATATATATATATATATATATGTATATATGTATATATTTATATATATATATATAAATATATATATATATATATATATATATATATATATATATATATATATATATATATATATATATATATATATATATATATATATATACATATATATATATATATATATATATATATATATATATATATATATATATATATATATATATGGTGACAGGACAAATGATCTCAGGACAAATGATCTCAGACAAAATATCTCAGACAAAATATCTCAAGGACAAATGATCTCAAGGACAAATGATCTCACGGACAAAAGATACCAGGACAAAATATATCAGGACAAATAATACCATGGACAATTGATCTCAGACAAAATATCTCAGACAAAATATCTCACAGCAAAATTTTGATAGTGTATTGGATGATTTTAGTTGATCTGACCATTATTTGTATTGATTGTCATATGGGTTTTTTTTATTATGTTTTATGTTGTTTATAGGCCTATATAATAATTGTAAGAAATGTTAGACGTATATTTTCATATTGCACTAAACATTTTAAAATTAACATTTCTAATATAGAATGCGAAGATTAAAGACATTTTTCGATGGACAGTGTAGGTGGGCTTGACAAACTTTAGACAATCCTACCATGTCAGGTGGACGAAACTAGATCAAAGCGAATGAAATAACAATAAAGACACACCTTCATATCAAGGTGGTCGCTCGCTTTGATGGCAGAGACATGCCTTAAAGGAAAGACATCCGCCCTCCATGGACAATACAATTAGCAGCTAAAGTCCATTGTTGTGCGTCGGTCACACCTTAGCGATCAGGTGACAAATGCTTATTTAAAAGACAGCGGTCATCGCGGAGCTAAGTTTGTCGTAGAGTGCATCAAACAAAGCGGTATTGGTGGTGCTTCCTCAGCTATGGCCTCATTTGTTACCTATATGAAAGGTTTTAGGACATTAGTTTCTGGTGAATTTATGTTTATTAAAGCCATAAGTGGAGCAGCAAGCAAAGAGATTTGGAAATGTGAAGTTAGAACATGTCAAGCAAGAGTTCAAAGAATACATGATCACATAGTATTGGAGAGGTGTGATCATAACGATGTACCTACCAGCTAAGAAACGTAAACGTTATGTTTGGGTTGATGAAGCAATAAAAACAATACTTTTACGTTACGAACCTGAAGACTAATTCACATTTTTGAAACATATTTCGCGTGTTTTGAACATTAATGTTGTATAGCTGCCGTTACTTTATTTTTTAATACATTATCATTTATTATACCTTTCAGGCTAAAGGAGTAAGTTTGTTTTAATTTTTACTTTTAAAAATCAAATGCTATTTCAAAGGTTAAGGTAATAAATCTTTCAAGTTTAACAAATTCATTCAATTAACAATTATCATTATGCATAAAAAAGTAAACAAAATCATATTGACAGTCAATAAAAAAAAAAGTTCAAATCAACTAAAATCCTGGAACATACTATTAAAATTTTGCTGTGAGATATTTTGTCTGAGATATTTTGTCTGAGATCATTTGTCCATGGTATCATTTGTCCTGGTATATTTTGTCCTGGTATCTTTTGTCCGTGAGATCTTTTGTCCTTGAGATCAATTGTCCTGAGATCATTTGTCCTGAGATCATTTGTCCTTGAGATCATTTGTCCTGAGATCATTTGTCCTTGAGATCATTTGTCCTGAGATCATTTGTCCGTGAGATATTTTGTCTGAGATATTTTTTCTGAGATCATTTGTCCTGAGATCACTTGTCATGGAACCATATATATATATATATATATATATATATATATATATATATATATATATATATATATATATATATATGATACATAGAAAATGAATCAAGATCTCTTTACCAATTTTTTTTTACAGAATTTCTTCAAACTCCTTTCCAATGGCATTCGTAGTGTTTCAATCGCTGATAGCAGCAGTGTTGTTTTTCAGCCAGTGTCAGGCAAATCGTGAGTTCACTTTGTTGTATATATCGGTATAATTATATATGTCTGTCTGTCTTTTATGCATTACTACAATTTTTATCCGAATGCCACGCAATTTTGTGAAGTTGATTCAGAATACTCCTGGGGTGGATTCTGTGGGGACAAAAAATGAAATTCACAGGGGGATTCGATTCATCACTATATACGGTATATACATAAACGTCAATTGAGGTTTGACACCGTTCATCCGATCGCCATCAGCCTGTTGATGAGATGGAGTTTATGAGAACACTCTAGGGAAGGTTTCTGGGGAAAAAAAAAACGTTTTTATATTCTCAAGGGTGGCGTTTCGGGAGGGTGCAATTTTTTTTCTATACATAATATTTATAAAAAATAAAAGTAGAATGCTCTTGGATATAATTTATCCCAGTGCATGAAGTTCTATGGAGGTGGTGAAAATACCCTCGAGAAGGTGTCAGCGGAAAAAAAATGTTATGGGCGACTCCCGTGAGCGTGCGATTTTTTCAATACACAGTTGGCGCCCAAAATTCCAGAGCGGCTATGTTATCATTTGGCTTCCGTTTATCGTGAGCCTGCATAGTGGTAAGGGGTGCTAATATATTCAGTGTTAAAACTTAACATGCGCTCACTAAATTGAATCAGGCGCGTTCGCTGGCAACACGGGTGCTATTTGGCGCCCGGGCTATCTCGTGAGCGCTATAGCGCCTACGTTTGTTTTAAACAGTGTGAAAGACTATGCATATGATGGGGTTTTAGAGTCGTTCACTAAACATAATCAGGCGCGTCCGTCGGCAAACCGGCAGGCTGCGTTTTGGTGCCCTGTGCTATCCTGTAAGCAGAGTGACGCCTACGTTAGTTTTAAGAAGCACCCTACATTATTGACAAAACGGCACACGATACTTACTGATTAAACAGAGCTAGGGGCCGGACGCGGTAGTGTAATCGGGATCCCACGAGCTCGCTCCTCTACGTCCACGACACTTAGGCGGTGAGTGATTTACGGTGATCTTACGGTGAGTGATTACGGTGATCTTACGGTGAGTGATTACGGTGATCTTACGGTGAGTGATTACGGTGATATTACGGTGAGTGAATACGGTGATATTACGGTGAGTGATTACGGTGATATTACGGTGAGTGATTACGGTGATATTACGGTGAGTGATTAACGTACTCTCAAGGCTTTCATGGCATAGTGTAGGTAAACCGTTGTACCGATAAATATGATCCACTCGCAGGCATTGTTTACATTTAAAAACTCAGTTTTTGAAAATAATGTCATGCGTGGAGGGGTGATTTCCTTGCGGCATGACGGGCGGGAATCTCGTCTGGTTGTAGACTGCTGGGACTCTATTGATTAGTTATGTCTACCTTCGGCATTGTAATGTTACTATGTTTATATTTGTTACTTTTACGTTGTATTAATTGGAAATAATTGTAACACTGCTCTATTTGACGTAGTGGGGAAGTGGTAGGCTGAGCATTGTGGTGTGTGTGTGGGGGGGGGGGTGTAGGGGGGAGGTCGGGAGGTCGTGTGTGAAGAAACAGTGGTATAAGGTGGGTGTTGATAAAAAACGAAATGGGTTGTATTTTCCTTTTAAAATATGAATTTGGTAATACGGCGAGAGGTATATTTGAGATAACAAAGAATTACACATTGCACAATATTTTAATTCTAAAAAATATGAATTGTTATTATTTTGCCTTTATTTGATTTTTAAAAATATTAAATGACGTTTGGTGTTGGTACAGCATGGTCCGGTGCACAGGTTGTGGATGGTAGAACCTATCTGTATAAGACCGATGAAATGAAAACATGGGATGACGCGCTGGTAAGAATAATAAAAGCACTTATAAACTAAATATATTAAAAATACTTTTAAATTTAGTATAAAAAACAGTATCATAACAGGCGGTTAATTAAATTTGAAAATATCGTCAATTCATTATCATCAATTATTGCTTTATGAACCACGTTATATAAATAACGAGTGCTTCATTTTAATAAAGAGAGTTTTATAAACAAACTCATTTTTACCAGCGTATCATTAGATTGACATAATATAAATGTTGATTTTCCTTTTACAAAAAGTCTTGAAAAAATTATGATTCAATGTTTAACTTGTAGTTCTTGGTTACATGTCGCATACTCATCAGCTCAAAACAGTTCGAAGAATTCGTATGTATATCAACTATGTCAATGAATGCATTTCATAGAGCTGTAGAATGTTTTTATTATATGATTACATAGTACAAGAAGTACACAAATAAATTCTCTCTACCCTTTGATACTTATTAGAATTACTAGTGCTACGGACATGAGGTTATTTAATACCGTTTTGTTAATTTAACTTTTTATTCTAATTACTGGGCCTTTATTTTCAATAATTACACATGACAGCAAGATTTATTTATTTGGTTTACAATAAATTTTGCGCCAAAAAAACTTGTTTTAACTTTAAGTTTTTTTTTTATATTTTTCTTCAGTTAGGGTTTCTATTTGATCACTCCCCTTACATTTTTTTTTAAATTTGTTAAGCCGTAAATTAGCATAGAGATTAGAAAATGTGATACTATTTTAGTAAATATTAAAATCACGCTGTAAAACCATAGTCTATTATCCTAATTTTGATTGAAAAGAAATAGTAGTTATTTTTTAAAGTGCTACATAGTAAGATAAAATAATGCTATCTAGTGAGTGAAAAACATACTGTTTGTTCCATATTACATTGCATGATATTTACATTGAATTAGACAGCGTGTGAGGACATTGGAGGAACCCTGGCAACCATAACGACATTAGCAGAACTAAACCAAATAAAGGCGGTCTTTGGTATGTCTGGTAAGTTTAGGTTGATTATTTTAAAACGGTTTGTGTTTGTCAACATTTATATTATATATTTTTATTATCCTTCTACGAACGGCTAAAGAAAATGTGTTATTAATCAATAATTTTTTTATATGTAACTGTATGATCTGTGATACACAATACTAAGATTGATAAATACATCAAATCCATATTTAATTGTGTTTATTACATTTTGGCCTTTAACCAGATTAAATAGAAACAAAATTATTTATTCACCGTAGTTTATGTTTATGTTTTTTTTACTTTCTCGTATATACGAAGTATAGAGAAAGTATTGTAATCGTTACACCTCACTGATACGGAAAACCATAATTTTGCAATCTTGTTTTATTTATAGAGGCATTTTTTAAATTGAAGGTTAAACGTAGAATTTTTAATTTGTAGCTAACCTGCCTGTTTGGATTGGGGCTAACAAACAGGCCGACGGTACAAACTTTGTTTGGACTGAGGACGGCCAACCAGCTATACTAACAACCATGTGGGACACCAACCAACCTGGCGCAGCGCCTGCCTCAAAATGTGTCATGATATTTTCAAATGGATTGTGGAACTATGCTTGTAGTTTTTATTACTATTATCTATGCATGCAACTCGGTACGTCTATCTTTCACGTTTAAACTACTTGGTAAATTTCCTCCCCAAGTTATCACACAAAACACATGTTGAGATAATGTAATACTTGACGCAATAAAATTAAAGTAATTACCACACAAAACACATGTTGAGATAATGTAATACTTGACGCAATAAAATTAAAGTAAGTCAGCACCCATTAACGTTTATAGTTACCTTCATATACAAAGGCTTCGTGAAACCAAGGCATGCTATTTTTCTTACAAGCGTGAAATGCATACAATTTTTAACATTAAGTTTTTGTTCAAATTGATTACAAATTTTTATTATAGGATGCCTTAACCTTATTATTTCATTTCTGTATTTTGTAAACGATTGTTTTATTTAGCTTCTCCTACAACTACTGAGGAAGTACCACCATCCACAACTACAGGTAAGTTTCATTGGAAATAGTTGTTGACAAAATCATCCGTCTGTAGCATGTAGAGATAAGGGAATTTTTATGCAATTATTTATGATTTGCATGTAGTTTAATATACTTTATAACATACAATACCGGGAATTCTATTTAAGCCCACATAACCATAGATAATAATTACACTTAAAAACGGTAAGAAGAAAGAAGCAAAGATATTACAAAAGTTATGTATGTTTTTCTAGATTTCTATAGTTAACTTCTTAAAATAATCAAGTATGACAACAATCATCTATATCTTTAGAAGCTTTGATGTTTTGCGTTATTATGTGATCTCTTTGTGTATTACTTTTACTGTCAAATACGTCAACCTCTATTGGCTTTATGAGAAGAACAAGGCTCAATTTAGTTTAGCTCGTTGAGTCCATGTTTGTATTCATAAACATTCATTTTCTACATCACAATTTAATTCATAATTATTGTTAAAATATGTTTATAATATTCAATATTTTTTTTCTAATTAAATTGTCCTAAAATTTTAGAATATTACTAAAAATGGAGCTAAAGTTGTATTATAGGCTACCTTGATTTTTTATTTGCATATTAGAAATTAAGATAACTTGTATACACATTAGCAAGAAAATTGCAATATGCATTGGGTCATCATAAAAAGTATTGAATATATCAGAAGGGTGTTAAATTAAGCTTTATTATAAATTTGTTATATATATTTTACTCATCCATTCATACATCTATCCACAGACCCACCAAACCACCCACGAACACACCATCCCATCAAATCCAGCCATTCACCCACCCTCCCTCCATGCACATATCTATACCTTCATCCATATCAACATACCTACATACTATCGTACTTAGATTCATTTCTACATCCATATACCTTCATCCATACCTACATACCTACATACTATCGTACTTACATTCATTTCTACATCCATATACCTTCATCCATACCTACATACCTACATACTATCTTAATTACATTAATTTCTAAATCCATATACCTTCATCCATACCTACATTCATTTCTACGTCCATATACCTTCATCCATACCTACATTCATTTCTACAACCATATACCTTCATCCATGTCTACATCCAAGGATCACTTATTATTCGTGCTTGAAATAGTTTACTCTATTCAGTTCTTAATTATATTAGTCTCTGGTTCTATGTTGGTTCTTAAAATCAATTACAAATGCAAATTAGCAGAAATACATTTTCAAACAAACCATGCAGAGATTGATTTGTGGAATTCAAAAATATTTTATGATCCAAATTTCAGTTAATTAACTAATTAGCGACACATTCACGATTATTTTATTTCTGAGTTTCAGCTGAGGCAACCACCCAATCTCCAACCACTATGCGAACAAGTAATTATTGATTGAATTTTGAATAGAAATACAATTACAGCATAAACCAAAATAACATTTTTTCAAAGATCTAGTTGAATTTAATAACTTTTTTGTTTAACTCTTTCTATACCAGGAAAACATTGCAAGCAAGGATAAGGACACATAACTGATGACATTCTTGCAGATTAAAATAAAGTTTTAAAATGTTTAATTCAGTTGCAAACTGTAAATTACTGGTTAATTAGCCGAAAATCTTTTCTGATTTTCACAAAATATAATAAATGGTTTAAATTGCATCGCTCTTCTGAATTTGGGAAAAAGCAAAGTGAAATTTTAATTGAATAGGCATTGTATTATAACGATAACTAGACTTTAAGTAGTCATACCATTTTTAATGGAATTTTGAAAAGAACTTCTCTGTACGAAATGTGCTCACGATTGAAGTAGCAATTAATGAAACCAAATTTTTAATTAGGTAAAATAAAATATGTCCTAGTGACTGCATCAGTATGGTTCAACTTGACAGTTGAGGTTTCGGTTAACAGATTTAATTATCAGTTCTTTACACATTTATTTTTATATAGGCAGTGGCATAGGCAAGGGGGAGGTTCGGGGGGGGGGGGGGGGGGAGGGTGCAAATCAAAAGTCTGGAGGGGGGGGGTGCAAATCGAAAGCTTGTCCCCGCGAAAAATTTGAACCCCCTCCCTCTTGAGATGATCCTGACTAAGCCACTGTCTACACGGCTAATTTGGCTATATTCATTAAATTTTATTTTGTATTTTTTTTACAGGATGGGGGCCTGCCATCGACAACACAGATCGTGTTGACTTATATTTGTGACATCATTAAATTAAACTACACTTTTTTTCAAATGATCTAAACAATTTCATACTTTTTGGCTCTAAACCAAACTAAACATTCATTTATTTGTTTTTTCAAATAAATATAATCTCCTAAAATTTTTAATTGTATACTTGAATAACGTTTGCTTTGTCACAATTGATTTTTTTTTAAATTTATAAATAACATACTTTGCAGCTGCAATTTAACGCCTATTTATTTTATTTAAATGGACATATAAATAACGATTAAGCACTTTGAGAGGCGCTATTTCCTCCTCAGGAAGGATTTGACCACAGGCGGTTTGATTGCCAGTGCTTGGCCATACGTGATAATTATTTACTTAACTTAATTACCAATGGATAAAGTGTTGCGTTATTTTATTTAAAGATGCGAGTGATCTTGTCCACTAAAAATATTTCAAATTTCTGTTTAGACATATTATGGTCAAACAGATATATGGCATATTTGTGTGATTCCACAATGGTCATTTTCTTAACCATTAACGTATGTTAACAATATTATTAGCGCTAGAATGCTAACCCGATAGTTTCGAGTTTAAATCAGGGTTCAAGTTAGTGGAACGTCCTTTGAGTCAACCCAACGCTGATGGGTACTTAACTCACGTTAGGGAAAGTAAAGACCGCTGGTAATAGTGCTGACCACATTATTCATTAGCCGAGGTCAAGAAACATATGAACTCCACTTCATCTGCCCAATGGATTGTTAGGTCTAAAGAAGAATCTTTACTTTTATTGGCACGCTTTTTTACAAGCTTTTATTTAACTTACTTCCTCTGTCGTCAGTAATCAGTCTGTCTAGATCGAAACGCCGGAGCAAAATTGCAGGCACTTCTACTTGACAAATACGGTTCGTAATTGGTACGTAGGTCAAGACATGAAGACAATGCATCGTGACATTCAATTTGTTTTAATTGGATGCCTAATTATTTTTTTATGAATTAATTAAAATTTTGACCAAATTAGTAGGCATATCTATCCAACTACTCCACACGCTTCATCACGTTCAATAGGCACGAAATGGTTTTTAGTCATGTAACTCTATTGTAAATAAAACATGTAAAGTACTGAAAAAATAAACCGAGCGTGATCAACCCCTAGACTTTCTCGAATATTCTTATATAACTTGGAATATAGACATGATTTTTAATTACTTAAACTTTCAAAAAGGAATAGAATCTCATAGAAAAAAGAATTGCGCACCAAGCGAACGCCAAACAAAATATGCTTAATAGTGCGCAATATTATTAGTACTTTATAAATTTACATGCGTTTTTTAAGAAATCGGAAATAGCGTAAATTAGTACTTTCGGTCAACGGAAATTACTCAACATTTGACAGAAGGTAGAGAATTAGATCTTTTACTTACGTGTGAAATTTCATTTATCTATCTAACATAGTACTCAAGTGATAGGCTTTTGAAAAAGTTACACTTCCGGTTATCGGAAATAGCTCAAAAGTTGATTCGCATCTATGATTTTAATATAATACTTATATATGAAATTCCATCAACCTAGATGTAACGGTACTCAAGTTATCGTGTTTACACACACACACACACACACATACACACAGACATACCGACAAGATTGCAAAAAAATGTTTTTCCGACTCAGGGAGCTGTAAAACGTCGAAATTTGAAAAAAATCTCGCTTTTTTTAGGGCGGGGGGGAGTTTGCACGATTACAAGTCTTTCTCTATATTTCGTATATACGAGAAAGTAAAAATGTAAACTGTAGCTCTGCGAGTGGTCTAAAAATGCAAAGTTCCCATAAATAAGACAACAAAACTATCTCATATATACTGAAATCAGCTTTTTTTATATTAAGTCTATCATGTAATTTGGAAGGCATTTGTCACTTGGTCCTCAAAGGGTTAATGCAGGGGAAATAATTCTTATATTATGCTAAGATGTAAGAAAACGATACAAGTTACATCGCCTAAATAAAATGCGGTATTTCTAACTCTTTACTGAGACAATGGACATTATCGAGCAGCTAAGAAGGATGTGTCTTTTTCCTGTAGACTGTGAACCCGTTGTTCAAATAACCATTGTTAGCTTTTAATTTTTTTTTTCAAATTTATTAAGTAAATGTCACTTTTTATTTCCAAAGGCAGCGGTCGCATTCATTAAGCATGTTCGAACAATTTAGATTCAGGTTCAAATATTAAATTGTCTTTCGTACGCAAGCGATTTACTTTTTACGTAGGCCTATAGCGGGAGTAGTGTGGTTAGCACTACTCTAATTTGCTTTGTTTCTCTAACGTGGGTTAGGTTACGGTATTGAGCTGAGTGGACTCAGTGACGTCCAATATACTAGAACAAGGGATCCCAACAAAAGATTTTTAAGATAAGCAGTCATACAATCTACCATCCGACTACAGGGTCCCTACCTCATAGCAAGTTTTATAAGAAAATCACCAACCATAACATAAGTAGTTGAATCAACATTTTTGGCCATGTCAGATTAGAGTCTATCAACAAAAGAATAATTCGACAATGTGTTAATCGATTATCATTGTGTATTTAAAAAACTATTATAACAGTCCAATTATGGTTAGAAATATTTTTTTCCGATTAAAATATTTATACCTCTTAATTTTTTTATTCGTTTAAATATACAGATAGCAACACGATTCTGGATATTTACCAATACATTTTGAACGTCAAAGGCAACTACTATAGAGGCTTATGGTGCAAACAGAACAAACAATGGACATCAAATTATGTGATTTTTATAATACAATTCACAACTAGATTTTACATCCGATCTCTAATATTCAAGATTTTTCAAAGCAGATTTCAGAGTTTGGCTCCTTTTAATAACAATCGATCAGAGCATATAAGGTGCTATATACGAGCTTGGGAGTAGAAGGAAAATAGTAGGCAGGATATTAATGGATGGGCTGGGCTTCTGGTATTTCTAAAAATCAGATTAAGACAGATGGTAGTTTTCTGCAAAAGGAAACTAGCGACCAAATGATCGCCTCCCTTGTGGTCTGGGAAGAAACAGTAATTGATTGAATAACCCAAAGAAACAGGTACACAGACGTATATTTTAATTTAGATGTGTTTTTTTTTAACCGAGCAGGCATATTTCAACAAGTTAAATTTAAAATGGGTTGTTCTGCTTGTGATCACAACAATAGAAATTATTTTTGTTAAGAAATAGAACGTTATTAAAGTTGATATAAGTATTTTTATATTGATGGGGAAAATAGTTGCCTATCAAATTAGCCGGTGTTTGTGTATTTGATACGTCACGACACACAATAACACCTCGGACTATCGTACTAAAATACACAAGACACTTTAACTCAAACAAAACATTGAATTTTTGTCCAAGCACACTACAATTTTACACGCAAAAACTACACATGTATTCATCGTGTTCTTTGCTTACGTCAACGCCCACATTCGTGTTTTCGTTGCTTTGTCTTTTTATCTCTATTCCGCCCAAGAAAACGTGGTATTGATTACACCAGTCAAATCTCCTTTAATGATTTATTAATGATGGAAATATTTATTTTCTACATTAATGTTTCATAAATCCGAACATTTCAACAAATGGATGTAACCGCCACACACACACACACACACATTATTCATCATACACTATCAAGTTACAACCCACACACACTCTCAAGCTACATCCCACAGACATACTCAAGCTACATCCCACACACATACTCAAGCTACATCCCACACACACACACAAGCTACATCCCAAAATACACACTAAGCGACATCACACACATACACTTAAACTAAATAACCCACACACTCAAGTTAAATCCCACATACACACTCAAGCTACATCCCACACACACTAAGCTACATCCCACACACACTAAGCTACATCAGACACACACATACAAACTCAAGCTACATCCCCCCCACACACAATATTACACGCAATATTAAAACAAATTTCATCTAGCCCACCTAGATGCTCGTGTACATGATTGTGTGTGGGAGTCGGTATATCGGAGTCACTGTGTAGAACACAGCGGAACGTGTACATGATATTGATGCCGGAGCACTTATCATTTCAGATTAATGTTCGGTTTATAGTTGTTATTTATAGTTCAAAAGAAAATAGTAAAGGTTTTAAGATTTCGACATATGTTACACAAACTAGATGCATTGTAGTTTCAGTACTGGAACATGTTTTTGTCTCGAATATGTTGTTCACATTTTCTCCTTTGTCTTTTGTATGTATGCGTATGCGAATGTATAACCGTTTGCGATTGCGTTTTTGTCTGTCTCATCGTAACCTGAGTGGGCGAGTGCGTAACACATGCGTACACCGTATACGTGTACGTGAAAACGCGTATCCTTGTTGAAGCGTTGATGTATATGGCTCTATTGCTCGCATAATTCACGTCACACTTTAGCTATCACATCCCTACAATACATTAATATTAAGACATTCATTTCCATATTTATAATAAATACATAAAAACGTTTATAATTACAAGCTTTTATAAATTTTACTATACGTGTCACAGTATTATGGGATGACGTAGTCTAATGATAAAGAATTAGACTGCTGACCCGACTAAAAACCATCGCGCGCCCATAGAACGTGATGACGCGCACTACCAATGTTCTCTGAAACTCGTGTACACAACATTGTGTTTTAATTTAAATACAGTGCTTTATTTTCAGACGGGCCAGTTGTTCTGGAACTTGTCTTAGACTAGTACATAATAATGTTCAGAAAATATATCTATTTATTTTATTTCCAGACCTATATATTAACTGCTTAAATTAGGTTAAATTAAGTCAAATGTATAAAAGTTGTATTATTTTCAGATGTGACTACACAAAATGTAAAAAAAAAATTGTATTTTTTTTCAGATTCAACTACTAAAATGTATTAAATTTGTATTATTAAAATTTGAAAATTGTCCCGATTCCGTATTTTCTTACATAAGCATAGCAACTATCTGTGAAAGAAAAGTAAACAAAGACTACGTCATTCGTTCAATTTACAACGGAGATAACGTCTTAAAATAATTATTTTTCAAACAATTGTATAGGCCTACCTTTTTAAACATTAACAGAAAATGACGAAGAATAGCATTCATTTCAGTAAAAAAATCAAATTGTAAATTAAAAAGTGTATTCTAATATATTATAGAAATTATTTTAAATTTCAATTTAATATCAATTATGAGTTATACTGTTAGGCAACCTCTGTAGTTCTTATTACCTTTTGAGTTATATATTGCGAACATCACATCATTCTCTCTGAAAAAGGGCTATAAACAATTAACAACAACAACTATTTCTCTAAAATTAGCGTTACTGTTTAAACGTGAGCACTACACAAAACAGCCAATCACTAATTAATTAAGCATTCAAATACTCAATGTTTTTGAAAACCTAAGCAAAGCTAGGCAGCATGACTAGTTCATTAATAAATGTATTGCAAATGGATAAAACCAAAACAATACACTTTATTTTTAACGCAACCCATTCGAAGGAAATGGATGTCAAGTTTAAAAGTATTTGGTAGAGCTTTAGTCGTCCAAACTGGAAATATACCATTAAACAACAACTCCTTAAGTCCACGTTTTAAATCTTTTTTTTTAAAGTCAAAAACATATCTGAGGTGTGACGTCTTTTCAAATGTGGGGTCTGGCTTTTTGGTAAGATTTGTGATGGTGGGAAGGGGAAAGATAAAAATGATCAAACAAACGTGACGTCATTTGTGAATGACCCCCAAAACACACGGCTATTCACGGGTAGTCAAGTATATATACACGTGTGTGTGTATGTGTGTGTGTAATGTGTGTAAATGTGTGTGTAGCCTTTATGGAATACTACACCTCTAATCTTTCGGGAGTTTTAAGAATGCTAGGAGGACAAATATATATGCCCACGTGATCTCAAAAAAGACGCAGATAGACCCTTATTATAAATAAAGAATTATATTGAATTTTAAATGTTCAGAGGAATTAACCAAGCTAACATTTATTTTGCAAAATATTAAGTTGGTTTTTTCCCTTTGTAATGTAAATTTACTTTTTAAGAATAATGATTTACAATATCTTTAGTAGACCCATATAATTCAAATCCAATAGTAATATGGTTACTCTTATGGATTTATGGAAATACTAAGATGTAATAAAACTATAACTATTTGTTTCAAAGGATTTGTTTCAAAATGTCAGCTAAATGATTTTTTAAGAGCTGGTAACTGAAGGTTTCGACCAAATCATTTTTATGTATGGTAGTCTTACATATGGGTATGTTTATGTGTGGTATGAGTATGTATATGTGCATGTGTGTATGTCTAAATGTATGTGTATTTGCGTGTATGTGTATGTGTATGTGCACGTGTATGTATATGTGTATGTAGGTGATTTTGTATAAGTGTCTGTATGTCTATATTTATATAATATACATAAAATAGAGACGTTATATATATATATATATATATATATATATATATATATATATATATATATATATATATATATATATATATATATATATTATCTATATGAAAAATATCTATCTTATGGCCCAAATGCTAACAACATAAAATTCATTAATGAATTATCACAGAAAACAATATTAGACACATCAATTTGTTTTCATAGACCAAAACCGATCTTTCCCTATCTTTCCCTCCTTGTAGCACACTTCCACATCACCACTACCGCATGCACACTACACTAACACATAAAAAACAACATCACTCATACACCCATACACCCATAAAACACTCACACTCACACCAATATACACAAACACATACACCCACACCCACACATACACCAACATTAACACATACCAACTGCAATACATAATCTAGCATTAATATATATCTATACCCACACTAACATACACACACACTACACCAAAGCATACACCTACACTAACATAAACACCCACACTAACACATACACCAACACTAATACATACACCCAAACCAACACATACATCAACATTAACACATACACCCAGACCAATACATACACCAGCAATAATACATACACCAATACATAAACCCACACTAACACACACACACTATACCAACACATACACCTACTGATGGTCGATCTAACCTTGACAAATACACAACTTCAAACAACTTCAAAAAACGTCAAACAACTTCAAAAAACTTCAAACAACTTCAAACAACTACAAGAACAAAGAAAAAATAAAACAAATCCTACTTTTTAATGACAGGGACAGCTTGAGTAATTACAAATAGTGCATCAGAATTATAAAATCAATAGAAATACTGAAGTGAAATTCTTGATTCACTTCTTAACTTATTATTTATCAAAATGGGCCTTATATCACAGCTATTCTGTAAATAGCCGTGGGATACATAGCAATTGACATTTCAGAAAAAGTTGATAATTGGTATAAACATATTTTGCACACTCTTTGCTTTTCCATACTTTCCCTCATACGTTCAAATGTTAATATTTCTCTAATGTTTTGAGCAAAGCGAACATCGTCTTTCATGTTATGAGATGAAACATTTTCTAAATGTTTATTTTATTACAGAACCAGCGATTATATAAGTTATTTTCTCATAAAAGCGTTCAATCATTGAGTATTGTCAAGAGATACGTCAACCACAAATGTTCAATCGGACCCAAGCAAAAAAGTAACTGAAATTGATCGTAAATATTACAAAAAACACCTTATTGTTGTTGCGACTATTTAATCTATGTTTGGGAATTTAGGAGTAAATGGACAAAGTTATCACTATAAACAAATTAATGGCATACAACATTTTGTCATATATCTAATATATTATCTTTTAAAAACAATGTTAGAAAATGTTTCGATCGTCATATTTTAATATTAGCTTCAAATTCAGCCATTCATCCATCCATCTATTGACCCATTCATCATTGAATCCAAACATCCAAACTTCAAACCAGCAATCATCTTTTCAACCCTAGATTTATCTTCTGTTCGGTAATAAAACATAAAACAAAATTGCAATTAAATTGATATTTTATACAAGTTGGTCATAATTTCAATCGACCACCCCAGTAAAATCTAAATCCATCTTCCCACACAAATCCGCACACATTCTTCTGATCTACACACCCTCGTTAACTTGCAATAACGGTATGTTGCGAAACAACATATATAGACCCTCCATTTTATTACATCTTCAATCATGAATGTTAAAAAAAAAAGAAAAGCTATTTTATCAATCATATATATATATATATATATATATATATATATATATATATATATATATATATATATATATATATATATATTGGTGTGTGTGTGTTTTTTTTATGTGTGTGTGGTATGTTTTCCAGAATTTATTATAAAAGTCGCTTGACTCATCATCTAGTGAAAGAAGAGATACTATTCAAACCATATATTTGTATATAATTTTAAGTCTCTTGAGCTTTACAACACTCCCCAAGCATATATCTCTCCCCGTCGTCAACATGCTAGATCCCCTGTTTTGCATATATAAGGATGATGCGTTATAGGTAATATATGATGTATAGACAGATAGGTAGGTTAGATAGGTGCGTATATAGACAGGCAGGCAGAAGGTATATAGGTAGGCATGACGTCGGTTGGTAGCTAGGTATGTAGGTCACCTAGGCCGGCAAGAAAGCAGGCAGGCACTAACGAAGGTAGGTAGGAGTGTAGATAGATAATCAGGTAAAAGCTTGATATGTTAGGTAAATACACAGGTAAAATACAGGCTGCTAGAGACAGGCATGTAGACAGGATGGCAGGTAGGTGGGCAGGCAGGTAGGTATGTATTTAAGCAGGTACAAAGAAAGGTAGGTAGGTAGTTAAAAAAGCAGGTAGATTGATGTGTGAAAGACAGTTAGGAAGCAGGTGGGTAGTATGCAGGAAGGGATATATGTAGATAGGCAGGTAGGCAGGTAGACAGGAAGGTAGGCAGCAAGCTAGCCAGGTAGGTATATAGATAGGCATTATGACGAAACATCAGGATTTTGTTGATTTTTGTATACGCATATCAACTTAATTGAGAGAGAGAGAGAGAGAGAGAGAGAGAGATAGAGAGAGAGAGAGAGAGAGATAGTGATAAAATGAGATATAGAATGAAGCAGAATTTCAAATAACCATATCTCTAGTACGCATACGAAAGCAAAACACATTTTTGAAAAGAAAAAGAAAAACAAATAGCTTTAGATTAGAGTATATATATATAAAACATGCTGCGACACAGACATTTACCGAAGACCCTTGAGTAAATATGAATATATTACAACATTTTGTGAATTGAAAAGGCATTCTAAAATGCCTACCGGATAGCAAAAAGAGAAACACAAGTTATTCAAAATAAACAATCAGTTATCGCAAAGATAGATTACGCTCACCGTGTTTTAGAGCATATGTTTGTGTTGCTATATAGGAGTCAATGCATGAACAACAATGTTTACGCTTACGTGATATCGACGATGGAACAAATACAAATTCGCATTTATGTTCTATTTATTGCTGGTAATATTTTTTCAAAAGAAAATTGTATAGAATAAAAAAATTCACCATATTATTATATTACACTACAATCTGGATATTCTAGATCATTTGAAAGTTGAATACCGAAATATTTTTTCTCTTAAATATGTTGATAGCATTTTTTCCGTTAACTTTCTGTCAGTGTGTGCGTGTGTGTGTATATATGTGTGTGTGTACGTGTACGTGTACGTGTACGTGTACGTGTACGTGTACGTGTACGTGTACGTGTACGTGTACGTGTACGTGTACGTGTACGTGTACGTGTACGTGTACGTGTACGTGTACGTGTACGTGTACGTGTACGTGTACGTGTACGTGTACGTGTACGTATACGTGTACGTGTACGTGAACGTGTACGTGTACGGTTGTATAATATAATGTATATGATACTACTGCAGGTACACACTAGGCCACACTGATACGCCGTGTGTAAAACATTAAAATAAATGTAACCCCCTCCCCCCCTTACCAATTGTCTGACAACATCCCCTCTCCCACTCAGTATTACCCTAGAAAATAGACCCACCATTTTACCTTTAAACGTTTATATGGGTGTAATCGGTGTGTTTGTGTATATGGATTTAATGGTAAAATTAGGTCACTCTTTTTATGTTTAGTCGTAAAGAAACCTCAGACTTTGATAAAAGATATATTATTAAACAAAGGAAGTTTGTTTTTTTTAAGATGTTGGCGTGTTGGCCAATCAGAATGGTGAGAAACAGCTGACGTATTTGAAGGCGTGGACAGCGTCTTGTCAATCATACCTACGTAGGCGACCAAAGTCAATAATGTCTTTTTAAACTGGAATACAGAGGCGGATGTCTACTTTTTTTATAATAGGGACACTCATAGTTACACAATGTTTAAAATTAATGATGGCTGCTTATATCCTCGGGAGACAATGTATGCACACATAGTAGTCAATCACCAGTGTTAGAATTAGGGTATTCAATAAGTTATGATGAGTTCCACAAGTATCGTTATATGTCGTTATATCTCGTTATATCTCGTTATATCTCGTTATATCTCGTTATTTCTCGTTATATCTCGTTATATCTCTACCGACCGTAGAGTTTTTAATCCAAAGGAACCGTAAGAGAAACATTACGTTTGTTACAAGTTCGGTGACACAAGCCTTAAAGGACTCCACCGTAGTTTGATTTTCTCTTGTAGAATGGTTGCTGTTTTCAGCAAGGGTATGAGGTTCGAACTTAGGACTTCAGATAAGCAGCCACGCTCTCTACCGCCTTGACAACGCTGTCCATAATTAATTATACACATAATTAAAGCGAAATATTATTTTTGATAAAGCTCTAATTTTACAAGATGGTTTCTTTCTCCTTCTTTCTTTATACAATTTCGAGTTTTAGTTTCATGGCCCACGTTAAAAAATAATAGTTTCATCTACGGAGACGCCTATGCTTTTTAATGTTTCTACGTCATTTTCGCTGCGTGTTTTGATTGGCTAAGGAAGTTGGGCGATGTATGATATAAACTGTATGAGTGGGTATGTGAATTACGTGGGTACTGCAGACGGTACATTACAGTGCACTACAGTATTGTGGTAAGTGAGAATTTTTTTCCAAAGTTTTGTTCCCAACATTTACTGTTTCTATGCTCGCGTATGTTTTGGATTGTTTTAAATAACTTGTATTTGTGTCTCTAAGTATCTGGTTCTAAGCACCAGATAATGGTTTAAGGAAATGTATTTGTATAACTTTTTATTTTAAAACTCTTAAGATATACAGCATCACGAAGGCAGTATAAGAAATTAGAAGTATTGATGGTTTTGGTTACAGATTGTAGATATCGGATGATATTAAATACAATTATATTTAACAAGTATAAAGGATATCACTGCGCCCTCCCAGATACGATGACTACTTGATTCATGTTAGAAAAACAAGACATAGTTCTGACTACACTATCCCTTCATTTGCCTCTTCATAGAAACAGATGAACACGAAAGCAGTCTAGATTGCGTTGATCCAGTCAGATTTACATCCTCCCACAGAAAATGTAATCAATATATCTCTTTACCCATTTTTTACAGAATTCATTTAAACTTATTTCCAATGGCCTTCGTAGTTTTTCAATCATTGATAGCAGTGGGGTTGTTTCTCAGCCAGTGTCAAGCAAATGGTAAGTAATCGTTGTTAACGCACGAATAATATATATATATATATATATATATATATATATATATATATATATATATATATATATATATATATATATATATATACTGCGATTTAAGTCGACTATTGAACCTTCCTCCAACCCCCCTCCCTCGCTCTCCAGGCATGTGCAACAGACCATGTCGCTATCACCCCTACTAGTCTGGTGAGCTGTGGTTCACGCCGAATCTTTACAATCGTGGATCCGGGTCGAATTAATGACTGCTATTAATGACAGATAATTTAGTTTATTTAAACGCTATGAAAGTAAGGGGAGCTAATAAAAAGTTCTGTTTGATCTTCTCATTGTCTTATGTACACTGTCGTCACGGACGGCTGCTTTCGCGGGGAGGGGGTTGGGGGAGAGAAGGGGTGGTGAGGATAATCGTCCTTCACGAGCTACTGATAGTATATCATAGTACCAAATTTTCAGTCCGAGCCTACTATCGAATTCACAATTTGTAAATTATTGAAAAGTAGAAAATAAAACAACTACATGTCGGCTTATGCTGCGCCTCGGGTTGGCTCGTTTAATATAATCGTTTAATTAAAACCCCACAAAAACATATGTCTGATTTAAATTGAATACTCGAGACATAAATCTCTAAACAATATTTTCTTGCTTATATGCTCAAGTACCACTCTGAATTATTCCATGCACGATTGGCCTTCTAATCCTTACCACAACAACAGTTTCTTTAAACATCCATATTGAAAATACCAGCCTTGCACAGAACTCCAATGTTTAAACATTGATTTGTTACATTTCTTTCTGGCATAGATTCATCCTTTATGGTACAACATATGATTGGGTCAATTTTTGTTTTAAATTATGGCAATCCTTAAATTTAAAATAATAATAATTATTTATTTGATTGTTTTACACAGCTTCAAAGACATGAACATCAATTGTATATATAAAAATTAAATGGAGAAAATAAAATGGCATAAGAACTAGATTATTATAACGTGTGTAAACTTGGTTTCTTTTAACTGCTTACTTTACTGTGCTCCATCTTTAGCTGCGAAGTCAAAAGTTCACATTGTAGTCACATATGGACATAAATAGAAACGACCGTGGGAGAAGTGTCTCTGTAATACTCATACTGATCTATCATTCCAAAAAAATTCTCATTTATAATAATAGTTTCGCTGTCTGACTATCTATCTATCTGACAAGAACGCTCTGTCTGACAAGAACGCTCTAGAGAAAACATAAGCAAAAATTCTATCTGACAAGAACGCTCTAGAGAAAAGACAAGGAAATTAAAAACATGCACAGTATTTCGAAAAACGAAGTATGACGTCGACACATTTAGCATGGAGTTGAAAATAATCTCAAGGCGGAAAGTGCACACAGTAATATAATGACGTCATTGATTATCGCGTAAACATTGAATAAAAAGGAAATGTTGTCTAATCTAAATGGTTTGCGTAAAGAGTTTCTTGCATACAATTCTTCGGGTAGGGGCGAAGCCCCACCCCCCGCGTAAGAACGTCTGAGCCCCCCCCCTCCCCAACTCAAAAGAAATTTCTTCATCGATACTCTATAATAAAATTACCGCCTAATTAATGTGTCTAATCTAAAAAGTGGTTTTCTTGCAATTTCTTTAATGCAATTCTTCGGGTAGTGGCTAAGCGCGACACCAGTGTTTCTTTCAGACTTTTTCCTCCCCGGAGAGGCGTGAGTAATTGAAATTTTCGGGGGCGGGGGTAGAATTTTCGGGAAGGGGGGCGGACACTGGAAAAAGTATATAATTATATTTCGTTGAATGGGACGGTAGACATGATTTTTTTGGGAGTGGGGGGGTGGGGGGTAGGGGGTGGGGGGGGGGGGTGGTGTGTGTGGGGGGGTGGGTGGGGTGGTTTCCTCATCGATACTCTATAATAAAATTACCGCCTAATTAATGTGTCTAATCTAAAAAGTGGTTTTCTCGCAATTTCTTTAATGCAATTCTTCGCGTAGTGGCTAAGCGCGACACCAGTGTTTCTTTCAGACTTTTTCCTCCCCGGAGAGGGGTGGGGGTACTTGAAATTTTCGGGGGCGGGGGTAGAATTTTCGGGAAGGGGGCGGACACTGGAAAAAGTATATAATTATATTTCGTTGAATGGGACGGTAGACATGTTTTTTTGGGGGTGGGGGTGGGGGGGTGGGGTGGGGGTGGGTGGGGTTGGAGGGTGGTGTGTGGGGTGGGTGGGAGGGGTGGGGGTGGGGGTGGTGTGTGTGGGGGGGTGGGTTGGTTTTAGTTTAGAGAAAAGAGACAGCACTATCATCCTAGCGCCCGGTGTATCCTTCCTCAACGGGCCATTTTTCTCGTAACACAATATTGACCTCTGGCGATGAGGGCATACTGCTTTGATATATACGCCAATCCGGTTGGGTGGGGGGAAGTGTGTGTGTGTGTGGGGGGGGGGTTGATGGTCGCTCAACGATGTAGAATTTCTCATGAGCTGCGAAAGAAGAAAATTCATTTATTTCTCTGATTTTCAGTGCATTTAAAAGTTTGTTACTATAAAGGTATTTTTATTTGTTTTCTTTTCTACTTTTTGCTGATTCCTAATTTGTTAAAACGATACGACAAAAATATTTGCCTTAAAACGACATCAGTAGCTCGCGATATGTAAAAGACGATTAGATGTCCCGTGAAAGCAGCCGTCCGTGATCATATTTTACAGACGACAGCAAGTTCTTAACTTTGCTACCTCCCCTTAGTTTCAAAACATTTAAAATCTATATTATCTGCCACTAATAGCCTTCACTTCATCTACCGGATCTACTATTGTAAGACTGGTCGAGTGATAGCATCTACCTAGTTATTTTCCCTTCTGTTATTGAATATAGTAGTCTATCGAGTGATTTGATATTGTTATCTCCCCTTAATTTCGAAACATTTTAATTATCTCTTATTACTAATTAAGAATCTAGTTAAATTAAAAGATATAGAGTTTTATTGTCATCGAAGTGGAACTGATCCGCAAAGTTTGGAAGAAATCGCTGAATTAGAAGAGTGTCAAAATTGAGTTTCAAGATTTGCTAAAAACCTACAAAACAAAAACCGACGTCACAAACTAAATAAAATCTTGTAATAACTGTTGTCTTTGATCGTTTGTAGGTAACTGCGTGGTCAATTACGTAAAGACCATGGTTGCTAAACCTATAGGTTTTGAGTGCGAACCCCCTAGCAGACAGTCTTGAAAGCTGGGGACAGCAACCTATTTTGAAAACTCCAAAATCATACAACTTCTGTTGTGTATTCTTTTCTTGGATAGAGAAATCGAAATAAGTAAATCCAAAAAGAATTGGGTTGCATTTTCCTTTAAAATATTAATTTACTAATATCATACGCAATATGGCAAGCTGTATATTTGAAATAACAAAGAATAACACAATGCGCAATACTTTAATATCAAATAATATGAATTGTTATTGTTTTGTCTTGATTTGACTTTTTATATATTAAATGACGTTTGGTTCAGATTGGGCTAATGCACAGGTTGTGGGTGGCAGAACCTATCTGTTGATGAACGACGGGACAGATTGGGGTTCGGCGGAGGTAAGAATATTTTTTTTATAAAATAAAATCAGTGGCGTAGGCAGGGGGGGGGGGGTTAGGGGGGTCATAACCCCGTATAGACGACTCGGTATATATATAAAAAGTATGAGGGGGGGTGCAAATCGAAAGTTTGAGGGGGTGGGGGGGCAAATCGAAAGTTTGTCCCCGGGTAAAAATTGGACCCCCCCCCCCCCTTTAGACGATCCTGGCTACGCCATTGAATAAAATAAACCTGTTTCTATTAGTATTATAATAAATATTTGTAAAACAGGCGGTTTTATTGAACTGAAAATCTATTTCTTTCCATATCCTCAATTAATTCTTATAAATCCCATACATATATAGAGGTGCTACATTTAATAAAGAGAGTATTGTGAACAAACCTCTGTTTTACCAGCGTATCGTTACATTGACATTCTATAAATATTGTTTTTCCTTGAACAGAAAATCTTGCAAAAAGTTATGATTCAATGTTTAACTTGTAGTTCTTGGGTACATGTCGCATACTCATCATCTCAAAACAGTTCGAACAATTCGTATGTATGTGAACTATGTCAATGAATGCAATTATAGAGCTGTAGAATAAATTGTTTATTAGTTGATTACATAGTAGGCTACTAGTAGTACAAAAATAAATTCTATCCACCGGTTTATACTTGTTGGACTTACTAGTGCTACTTTTTTGACGGACATAAGGGTATTTAGCACCGTTTTGTTAATTTTATGGTCCTAATTACTGCGGCTTTGCTTTCAATAATAACACTTTGAAAGCAATAGTTATTTGTTTGGTTTACAATAAAGTTTGCGTCAAAAAATTGTTTTTAACTTGAAGTTGTTTTTATATTTTATTTTCTTTCGCTTTACATTAAAAAAAAATTAGCCGTTAATTAGTTTAGAGTTTAAAAGATGGAATACTATTTTAGTAAATAATAAAATCACGCTGTAACATCAATGTCAATTTGCCTAATTTTGATTGTAAAGAAATAGTTGTTACATTTTGAATTACTCTATAGTAAGACACAAATAGAATGATCAAATGAGTTACATATTATTTGTTCCATATTACATTACATGGTATTTTCATTGAATTAGTTTAGGTGTGAGGACATGGGAGGAACCCTGGCAACCATAACGACATTAACACAACTCAACCAAATAAAGGCAGTCTTTTCTATAACACGTACGGTTAGGTCGCTTTCTTTAAAATGGCATAAGTTTGGTAACATTTACATTCCATTTTTTTATTACTGTACTAAGAACGGCTGAAGAAAATTCGTTAGTAACCACTAGATTGTTCATTTGAAAATCTAGGATCTATTGCTGTGATACACATTAATAAGCTTAATAAATACATTACATTTTGGTATATAAACATAATAAATAGAAACGTTATGATATAATCATTTTGGTTTATGTTTTTTTTTTAATTTATAGACGTTTTTTTTTTAATTATTTTTCAAGGCTAAACGTACAATTTTCAAGGTTAAACGTAGAATTTTCAAGGCTAAACGTACAATTTAAGGTTAAACGTAGAATTTTTCAATCTGTAGCGGACATGCCTGTCTGGATTGGGGCTCTCAGAAGTCAGGACGGTTCACACTATTCGTGGGCTGAGACCGAGCAACCAGCTCAAATAACGAACGACATGTGGGCAAGTAACTTCCCAATTACGACGCCTTTGTGGTATTGTGTCCTGATTCATGGAACTGGATTGGAGAACAGTCTTTGTAGTTATAGTTACCATTATCTATGCATGCAACGCCGTAAGTCTATCTTTTACGTTTAAATTGAGTAAATTTTCTTTCCAGGCTACTACACACTAAACACATGTTGAGATAATGTAATACTTTGACGCAATAAAATTAAAGTTGGCCAGCAGCCTTTAAAGTCTACAGTTACCAGTGGCGTAGTCAGGATCGTCTCCTGGGGAGGGGTTCAAATTATATATATATATACATATATATATATATATATATATATATATATATATATATATATATATATATATATATATATATATATATATATATATATATATATATATATATATACATATATTTTTCTCCGGGGGGCATTTGAAATTTTTTGAAGGGGGGGGGGGGGGGGCGGACTAAAATTTCCGATGAACGGACTCTGGTAAAAGTATATATTTTGTATATAACTTCCATTTCGTTCGAAGAGATGCCTGGAAGAAACTCTTTTCGTTATGATGTAAAATAAATTGAAACTAGGTCTAGTACTCTGAAGAAATAACAAAAAAACACTATGTAGGCCAACAAAACTAAACAATTTCTCACTCTAAACAAAAAAATCAAACAAAATAACGCACAATATAACCAAAAACAATGAACGCAACACAGTCTGTCTTGTATTTCTTGTAAAAAAAAAAGCAATTTGACATAATGATTTATAGAATATTAATTAAGACAAGCCAACTAGGCTTAACTAGGGGATATAATCGTTATCTTAATATAAATATGTATATTTCTACAAATTTAATAGTAAATGTCAAAACAGATCAATAAGTACTTAAGTATGTATTATAGTACCTTAACACTATTCGCTTTTTCAAAAATATGTTGTCTACAATCAGAATTAATACATTGTCGTCATAAATGCTAAAATTGTACAGCATAAAGATAGTTTTTGCAATCACAGTTGGTATAAAATCAATGTTTTCAATCTAAAATAACTAGATATATCTAATTGGTGGAACATTCTGGGTAATAGCCTACATAAAACTATAATGTTAATCTTACAGTTCAGATAATTCATTTTTAAATTAGCTACAATTTTTTTGTGTTCTTTAAAGATCATTTTTTAACATAATGATAAGGTATGGGTTAGATCACTATACTGATCAAACATCTATTTACTGGTAATTACAAAAACAATATTTACAGAGCTTTACCTTTTTTTAAAAGCTATGATTCTGGCGGCATGGTACTTTCGTACATCATTACGCGTTTTCCCAAATGTACTTAACAGATCAGTTCAGGGGGGGGGGCGGGGTTCAACATCATTCACCACTGCCCGATCACTTTAGGTCAATTATCCTACCCAGCGTATACCTAGGTGTGACGATAATGTCGCTCTACATAATTTTTTACCGTCAGTCCCGTTTTAGGTGGTGAGGTGGGGGGGATACCAACTCAGTGAATATAGCGTCAGTTTTTAGATGACTGTTCTAAACATGCATAAACAATACACATAAATGCTGATTCAGAAATAGGTTTAAATAAGTAACAGTGGTATTTAGACAGTAAGTTATTTATAGAGGGATCCATGAGGGGGGTTTTAACCCCCCCCCCTCCCAACCCCCCTGCCTACGCCGCTGACAATTACCTTCGTGTACAAAGGCTTCTTGTCATCAATGCATGCTATCTATCTTTATCTATAAAATGTATACAATTCTTAATATAAAGCTTTTGCTGAGATTAATTACAAATATTTATAACAGAATGTCTTGTCCTTATTATTTTAATTATATATTTTGTAAACGATGGTTTTATTTAGTTTCTCCTACAACTACTGAGGAAGTACCACCATCCACAACTACTGGTAAGTTTCATTGGAAGTAGTTGTCTGTTGCAAATAAATTAGAGATGTGATATATATTTTTTCTAAATTGTAATCGTTCTCTTCTTAAAATAATCAAGTATGAAATCAGTCATGTATGCCTTTAGCAGCTCTGATTTTCTGCGCTTTACAAAATGCTGTTTTGGAATTTTCTATTAAATATCTTTTGGTTCTAGGTTTTAGTACAATGTATTTTGATCTGCTTACACAAAAACTTTAGTTAACAGCTGCATTAATTTCATTTGTTCCGGTGATTCTGCATTTCTTTTTATCTGCACATGATTGTTTGTTTATAAGATTTTTTTTTTGTTGTTTTAAAATCTTAAATCACTTCACCGTACTTAATCTTTCTGATTCAAGTTTTACTTTTACACCCCGAAAATACATTCTCAGCAATCTACTTACAAGTAGGTGATCGCAATGAATTATACCACCACCATCCGGCGAATAAGGAGTCTAGCTTGAGTTTGCTTTTATGCGGGAAGATAAAACCTCACATTAAGATCATGTTGTACATTAGCTCTGTTAGTTTTTCACAATTTGCATTTACATTTTCTTACATGTGTTTGGCAGATAGTTCATGTTGACCTACACACACATTACTTAGAGCAGTGTGTGTTGCAGTTTAGTATAACAGTTGTGTGTACCAGTGAGTGTTGTTAAACTAGTACTAAACTTTTTATGTCTACTAGTGTGATAGCTGTGTATATCACTTTAACTTTAAAATACGTCAACCTTTAGTGGCCTTCTGAGATCAACAAGGCTCAACGAAGTTTAACTCTCTCAGTCTATATTAGATTGTATTCATAATCATTCATCGCTATTTCTACATCGCTATTTAAACCCACATTGTTTTTTTAAATCTGTATATAATCTTTAAACTTTGGCTAATTGTTTTAACCATTGCAGAATTTTACCGTAAATGGAGTTTTAGTTGTATTGAAAGCTAAATTTAATATGACATTTTTGGTTTACAGAGAAATTATTATAACTTGTGTACACAATAGCAAGAATTTTGCAATACCCATTTGAGTTATTAGAAATAGTATTGAACAAAGCAGAAGGGTTTTAAATGTGGCTTTATTATAAATTTGCTATTTATATTTTACTCATCCATTCATACACCCATCCACAGACCCACGCAAACACCCACAAACCACAAATCCGATTAACCCAGACCTTCCCATCCAATCCAGCCTTTCACACAACACTCCACTCATACATACATCTATACCTACATCCAAAACTACATCCATACCTACTTATATACTAAAATCCATACCTACACTCATTTCTACATCCATTTCTACATCAATACCCACATCCATACCCACACCCATACCCACATCCAAACCTACACCCTAATAGCCTGTAGTGCACATACTTAAAATACTCTATCTATTCGGCTGTAATTATATTTGTCTCTGTTTTTATGTTGGTTCTCACAATAAATGACAAATAATGTTAGCAGAACCATGTACAGATTGATTTGTTGAATAAAAAAATATTACGATCTAAATTTAAATTGATTAACTAATTAACGATAAAATAACGAGTTTTTTTCATTTAAGCTGAGGCAACCACTGAGCCTCCTCAGTCAACCTCAACCACCATGAGACCAAGTAACTATTGATTAAATTTTGAATTTAAATACAATTAAAGCACACATAAAAATAGCATTTTCCCTCAAAGATTCAAAGATCTAGTTGAATTTATCAACATTGTATTTGTTTAATTTTAGGAAAACATTGCAAGAAAGGCTAAAGACACATGACTGATGTGAGGTATGTTGACATTATTGCAGTGTTATAAAGTTTTAAAACTTTTAAATCAGTTGCGAACTGTAAATTACGGGTTAATTAGTGGAAAGTCACTTATGTTTTATACAAAATGTAGTAAATGTTTTAAATTGTACCGCTCTTCTGAATTTGAGAATAAGCAAATTCAAATTTAAATCGATTGGTATGTTAAAGATAATAGACGTTGCTGTGTCAAACAATTTTAATGTATGTTTGAAATAATATCTATGTAAGAAATGTGCTCACGATTGAAGTAGCAATTAGTGAAAAAAAAATTCTAATTAGGTAAAGGAAAATCCGTCATAGTGACTGCATATGTATGGTTCAACTTGACAATTAAGATTTCGGTTAAAATATTATAGTATATGTTATACACACATTGATATGCTTTTACACGGCTAATTTAGCAAAATTCATTAATTTTTAATTCATATTCTTTCACAGGATGGTGACCTGCCATCGACAACGCAGATCGTGTTGACTTAAAATTTGTGACATGATTTAATACTAATTTTTTTTAATAGTCTAAACAATTGAATACTTTTTGGCTCTAAATCAAAATAAACATGTGTTTTTTTTTAATTTCAAGATTTAGTTATAAATATAATCTGCTACAATTTTCTCGTAGAATTGTATACTTGAATAAAGTTTTCTTCGTCACAATTGCTTCTTTTTACAAGCTTTTATTTAGTTCGCAACATCTGTTTGTTTGTTTGTATTTTGTCGGTTTGTGGCAAATCTTGTAACTCAATTTGTACCAACCTCTAATGAAGCGATTTCGTCCAAACTTTTCAGATACGTAACGCTTATTTGACAATACAAGTCAATCCATTTTTTTTAAATTTCAATAGATGTTTCATTAGTCATTAAATATGATTAAACCGTTTCTAAACAGAGGGGAGGTAACAAAATTAACTCACTCGATAGAATACCATATTCAATAACAGAAGGGGAGATAGCTAGCTAGACTGCTAGACGCTATAACCTGATCAGTTTAATGAGCTGTGGTTCACACCGAATGTTTACAATCGCGGAGATGGTCGATCTAGTAAAGGCTATTAGGGGCAAGTAATAACGTTTGTAAACGGTTTGAATCAAGGGGAGGTAAAACAAAATAATAACTTGCTTTCGTCTGTAAAATATGATCACGGACGGCTTCTTTCAAGGGGATGTTAATTTTGTGACGGTGTGTGATGATGGAAAGGGCGGGTGTGTTCAGATGGTGTGACGTCACACTTTTGCATTAGAAAAAAGAAAAGTTAGAAAAATAGTTTTAACCGTTCTTTCTCGTGTTAGATAACTGTTTTAATAAATTGTAATATCAATTGATTAAAATACTCTATGACAGAGTTCTGACTAGATTTTGGAAAAATATCAATGTTTTAGGAAAAATTTTGAGGGCGGTTGTAAGCTGAGGTGTGACATCATTTTAGGGGGTATGGCTTTTTATGACAATGTGCAACGGGGAGAAAGGGGGGAGGTAAAAATTGTCAAAAAAGCGTGACGTCATTAAGGATGACCCCTTAGGAATCACTAAAAAGTACAAAATAAAATAAATACAACACAAACCTTTCTAATAGCAAGCTTTTGAATGCACTGAAATTTAGAAAATAAAATTAGTTTGCTTTCTTTCATACACCTAGACACACACGTACACGTACACGTACGCACACACACACACACATATATATATATATATATATATATATATATATATATATATATGTATATATATATATATATATGGCTGCGTGTAGTGTCATTCATTGCATCATCGCTATGGAGTATAAAAACTTAAAAGTAAACAACTCATTCTATGCATTGCTTGCATCTTATTGTTTTAATACAGGCAACGGAGTAGGGCCTATTTATTACGCCTAAAAATGTTTGATTGCTGACACAGTTTTTTTTCTATTTCGCATACCTTAAGAAAAGAACATGGAAAAAAATATATGCACATATTATTATATGTATTGGTAAATATACACAACAGTTTAACAATAATATATTTTGACGAATTAAAAGTACGGGGGTACGGGGTATACATATTTTCTAACCATAATAATATTATTATTCTAGCTATTTTATAAAAAAACAAAATCTTTTAGTTGACTGACTGCATTCTGACATCGCTGAGTATGTTGAATAATCAACTTTACCTGGTTATGTTAGCGTTAGTGCTTTACATTATTAACTCTCATTGTGTAGAAGGGGAGTGAAGTCCTTATAAAATTAGCTGAGACGTAGGGACCCCGTGGTCGGATGAATTATCGTAGGACTGCTTATTTAAAAGTCTGGAGTCGCGGGCTCGAGACTGTAGGACATCCCACAGTACTTTCACCACTGAAGAATAGCCTGACCCAATTTAAAATCAAGGCGACTGGGCGTAGTGCTGACTACACAGTCCCTACGTTATACTTTGAAACAGATGAGCTCTACTTCACCTAGCCATGTCTCTTGATTGCAAACGGGAAAATATATCGATGATGTTGTGACGTCAAAATCGGAAGGCGTCTTTAAAATGTAGTGGAATATGAAATAAAGAGGAGTTAGGGAACCTTAAGTAAAGGATGTCCTATGAATGTTGGTATTAAAGACAAAGTGAAGTGATAGTTAGAACTAGAATGTTATGTTCCAGCGGCTAGTGACTTGCGTACGGAATGTCATAGGATTTATATTTATACCGTCTGATTATCCAATGTAAAATTAACAGCAAACTGCTATAGCTAACTAGAGCACCTCTAAATTATTTAAACAATACATCCTTAATTGTACAATCTCAAAATTACATGTTTGGTGAGAGGACAACTGCTATAAGGACAAGTTACCTCACAGAAAAATATCTCAGCCAAAATAAAATAAAGATAATTAATATGATGGAATAATGATCCCAGCCAAAATATCTCAAGTCAATGTATATGTAACACATACGGTTACCATATATGTATGTATATATATATATATAAATGTATATATATATATATATATATATATATATATATAAATGTATATATATATATATATATATATATATATATATATATATATATATATATATATATATATATATATATATATATATATATATGTATTTATTTATTTATTTATTTATTTATTTATTTATTTATTTATTTATTTATTTATTTATTTATTTATTTATTTATTTATTTATTTATTTATTTATTTATTTATTTATTTATTTATTTATTTATTTATTTATTTATTTATTTATTTATTTATTTATTTATTTATTTATTTATTTATTTATTTATTTATTTATTTATTTATTTATTTATTTATTTATTTATTTATTTATTTATTTATTTATTTATTTATTTATTTATTTATTTATTTATTTATTTATTTATTTATTTATTTATTTATTTATTTATTTATTTATTTATTTATTTATTTATTTATTTATTTATTTATTTATTTATTTATTTATTTATTTATTTATTTATACATATATAGTAAGTGATAATAAGTGATTACTAAGGTAAATAAAGATAAATATTAAAAGTATTAATCAAACATTAATAACAAGGATATTTTAATTATTGATTTGTAGAAAAATATTTTTGGGGAAGTAACAAAGTAAATATTTTCGATGTAAATATTTTCGGAGTTGTTGTCTTTAAATAATTGATGTTTGTACTTTCTCATATTCGATGTGTTGGAGAAGTAATGTAATGTAATCGTGCAAAAAATTGAAATCATTAACTGTGTGTGTACGTGTGTATATATGTTAATGTATGTGAACATGATACATTAACCCATATTATCCGAAGGTCTCAAATTTTTATAATTTTTACTTTCTCGTATATACGAAGTATAAAGTCTTGTAATCGTGCAAAAAAAAAAATCGAGATTTCTACAAATCTCGACGTTTTACACCTCACGGATACGGGAAAACATAATTTTGCAAATCTTGTCCGTATGTGTGTCTGTGTATGTGTGTGTGTGTGTGTAAAGACGATAACTTGAGTACCGTTACAGCTAGGTTGATGAAATTTCATATATAGGTATTTTATCAAAATCGTTGATCCGTATCAACTTTTGAGCGATTTGCGATAACTGGAAGTTGTACTTTTTCTACTTTGAATTTTTCAAAAGCCTATAACTTGAGTACTATTTCAGATAGATAAATGAAATTTAACATGTAAGTAAACGATCTTTTTCTTTACCTTCTATCAAATCTTGAGTAATTTCCTGTTATGGACATTTTGTTTTGGCGTTCGCTTGGTGCGCAATTCTTTTTTCTATGAGATTCTTTTCTATTTTTAAAAGTTTAAGTAATTAAAAACCATGTCTATATTCCAAATTATTTAAGAATATTCGAGAAAGTTTAGGGGAGATCACTCCCGGTTTTTTTTATATGGTTTAGCTTTTGGGCACTGAATGAAGGAATGACTATAGATTTTTTTTAAATCAATGCTTTTTTAAATATCGATTTTATAAATAACGTCCCATAAATGGGACGCTAGCAACGAACGGCCCCATGTACATTTATTGGGAAAAAAAAGCATTTATCACAAATTATGGCTAATCACGCGAAAATTAAACTGTTTACTGATTTTGTATTGTTAGATCTATGATTATATTGTTTAGGACAGCTAAAAATACTGATAATGTTCAATTGGGTTAGCCATACCATGGTCTAAAAAACAGAAATTATGTTCCAATGTCTAGTTTTCTTTCAATCTAGCATCCATCAAAATGAATAACACTTGAAAATAAGTAAAGCAGTGACTGGTACATCTAAACATACACACAAGATCACAAATATTGTTATTATTTATCGAAAATGTAACATAATTAAATATAAATAATGGATTTTTTTTTGGGGGGGGGGGGGGGGGAGGACGTGCTTGAAATTTTCCGGGGTAGGGGCTTTTAAATTTCCGGGGGAAGGTGGACACTGATAAAAGTATGTTTTCTATATAAATTCCATTTTGTTCTGTCGGCAGAGCTCCTCCCCCCTCCTGCCTGGGAGAAACTCTGCCCTCAGTGAATTAGCAAAAGATGATCCGGTCCAGTCCCAGATGTCATACAGCCATCTTCTCTTTTGTTACCCTCGCTATTCCTCCCCCCCCCCTCCCCTCACAGGCGTATATTAGGACATCAGACATCTTATTTCTATGGCCAGGATCCGACTCTGGTAGCCTGTATTAAGTGTTCATGGCTCTCATCCGTGTATGCACCTCACTATGAGCACAGCTCCCAATCTAGCACCAGCAATCCCCTAACTAAGCTTCGTAAAAGTTAACAAAGTAAAACTGGTATCGGGAAACTTTGGAAGGGAATATTATTGGGGCATGACAACAGTACATAGCTAATTCACATTTCTACTATATGTTGCTTAAGTTCTCTTATATGAAGAGTGTTAACCAACCCCCATGACTGAATCGTTTCACCTAAATCGTGACCATTGTCATTATTCTGGTTTAGTATAATTTTAATATCACACACTAGTAAATTTACAGCAATACTATATTAGTTTATATTCAATGGTATCAAATACTTTACTTAGTATAATTCTGAAAACTTAAAAATAAAATGTAAGTTTTTCAATATTTTCAATTTTTTATACAATAATATATAAGTAAATATAGGTCAAGGTCATAATTAAATATCTATCAATACTACTTGACACACCAAAGTCAACAGTTTAAAAAGTCAACAATTGTTTCACCATAAATAACCATTTAACATAAACATTTGCATCTTTGTTTCTCGCTACAGTCTAATAAATGTGACGTTTGTGTAACAATCTACATAAATATAGGTCAAGGTCATAATTAAATATCTATAAAGCCGGCACTATAACATTTTTCTAAATTAATTTTTTTCAAAAAATATTTACAAATTCAATAGTCTAACCATTTTCAAATACAATATATATATATATATATATATATATATATATATATATATATATATATATATATATATATATATATATATATATATATATATATATATATATATATATATATATATATATATATATATATATATATATATATATTACATGGGAAGCTACTACAACAACATTAAACCGTATGGCTATTGAGATTAGCTTCCCTTTTCATTTTAGGCATTTCTCTAATCTAGTTTTTGTTCAATTTCAACAATGGACCTTAGATCTATCGCACTTGAACCAATAATTTCACCTCACCACCCTTATGCCTATCAAATAATAAAAACAGACTTTAACAATCGTTCAATCACTTTTTTCACCCGCTATTTAAATAATCCATTACCAAGGATTGCATTTCCCTGAAAAATGATCAAATAATTTTTTTTTAGTTTTTGTCTCGAAAAAGCTTAATCAGGTCTCATTACCTTTCGGGTAATTAATTTGGGCGCATTCTTCTAATGTTTCTTTTAAATGATTAATTACTTAATTTTTTAACATAAATTAAAATTAGACGATTGTATTATGAAATAAACCGGCAGTGATTTCCGCTAAACTTTCTCGAATATTCTTATATAACACTACGGGGGATTGCATCTCGGGATATAGACAATATTTTAAACCATTTTGTATTACTTAAACATTTTAAAAATAAAATAGAATCTCGTAGAAAAAGGATTGCACACCAAGTATATATGAAATTTCAAGCAGGCTATTCCAAAAAATTATGATGTAAATAAACATGTCTGATTCAATTTTGGAAATATGAAAAAATGTAAAATGCAATTTAAAAATAAAATATAGTCAAATATAACGTGCATGCTTACTCTGAAAATGTAAGCAAGCAAAACAAAGCTTCTTTTATAAGTATAGTTAAATGTGTTATTTACTTCATCTTTAGATGATATGTAAATGCTACTTAGGGTTGATGAATTTTAACTATAATTTATAATTTCTGTAGCCTTGGCTAATACGGTATAATTTATAAAGATCTATGTCCAGTTACTTTGGCTTTACGTAACCTGAAATATACACCCATAGATGTGGGGGTGCGGTTAGCGATGTGTTTAAGGATGTCAAACTTCCTGCCAGGATATGAACTATAAGCTTACGGGATATCAATATGGCCTATGTGAAAAAACCTATCTGTAAAGTACAAAGACGTCTATGTTTATTAAACAGATAATAACTGGCATTGCCCTGGTTTAGGAAATATAATACTTTCGAATTAACCCTAAACACAACCAACCAACACCAAACAAAAACACAAACGCAAACAAAAACCCAACCAAACCAAAATGCTAACTCAAACACAAACGCAAATGCAAACAAAACCGCCAACGTAACTGCTAAAAAAAAGCAAACACAAAAGCAAAACAAAAGCAAACACAAACATAAAATTACACACATACAACGCAAACACAAACACAAACGCAAATACAAAAGCGAACACAAACGCAAACACAAACGCAAACACAAACGCAAAGACAAACACAAACAAAAACGGAAACATAAACGGAAATACAAGCGCAAACATATTTACTAAACAAAATCCTTACCACCCAATTTTTGTATCGATTCTTTCCGAATATAGCGTGGTAAAGTCGACGTTCACGAAAGCTACACCTCTAGCGGACGCTACGTATTTGTACGAGAACAACAACATAAGATGAAACATTTTAAAACTGCTGTGAACTGCTTCAAAATAACACGAGAAACAAGAAAACTAATAGAGGTCTACATTTCGAAATATGTTTTCATAATACACATTTAAAACTGAAAGGCGTTTTTAAAAGAAAAAAATATAAACTAATTGACCTTTGTATTAAATTCAATGTCCAAACTTTAATGCTTAATTATTTAGCTTTTTGTACTATAAATTATAAAATCCCTTGTTCAAATGCCGCCTACATAGGGTTGACTATCTTCACGCATTCAAAAAAACAGCGGAGTCTTTCAACTCTCATTGACTCGTATGATTACGCCTACCTATATGTCATAATATCGTGCAGTAAAATGGGGTATCGTGTGTGTTGTGTCAGAGTGGGTGGGCGTGTGTGTTGCAGGGGGAGGAGGGGAGTGAGATTATGAGAAGTGGATTCAGAAGTAACATTTTCAAACCTGGTTAAGGTATATATTGATAGAGTTCAATATACATACACCTACTTGTAAACACGTAAACATAAACAAACATACACATGCACATACTCTTACGCGAACACGTACACGTAAACGTACACACGAGAAAATACACGTAACAGGGCAGTCTAATATAATCAAAATACACCATCATGACAAAAACTACTTTGGTTGTGATAAATAAAGAAGTCGAAAATGTGCAACGTACGTTAAAAAAATTAAAATAACAAACATTTTTTAAAATAACTAGCAATAAATAAAACATAACTGACAATGAATACTTGTTAAACGGTTAATATCATATAGACATAAAATTATACACACAAAGATTTATGCATATTGACTCCAACATAAAGAAACAAACCTGTAATCATGTTTACGCAATTTTTATTCAAGTGGGTTTGTGATAAATCGTTGTGTATAAGATGTAATTCTCTACAACCTCTCACTTAATCGTTTGCTCGGCATATGCTTGTTATATGTGTTATAAACCAGGTCTTTTACATAATGGGTAACAATGTAGTTAGAAGTAATAATATTTTATATTATGAAAAACACAATTGGGCACACATATTGCATTACTTAGTCTGAATTTTTGCTTGACTTGTATGCTTACACCAGACTCAAAAAAGTAGTACGTATTCGACCCTTTGATTGGAACTCTAGACTTTCAGTTTGGACATGTAAGGCTCTACCATTCGACAAAAACCCCAAAATACTCCTAAACATAATACCTATTTTCTTTCGAAGAGCTTTCATTCAAACTGAAATGTATAGTATTGGTGGAGTTCAATTGCAATACATTATTTCTAAATTCCTGAACATAAATTGAAACTTGTTGACATCAACAATGTTTCTTTTTATTATTTACTTTCAATGACAGTTTATCTATATTGTATGCGTGGGGTTTAATCGAATGTATACACATATGGATGGATGACGTATCTCTAAAAAAATAACAACGGATTGAACGCTTTTGTGGGAGAAAAAAAAACAATTCACAATAAAATTTTGTGTCATAAAACAAAAATAAAAAAAAAGTTTCATCTCGTAACATGAAAGACGACGTTCGCGTTGTATCGATCCTAAACAAGATAAATATTCTCTTGTGTAGTAGTTGAAAAAAAAATGTGTATTCAAATGTGTACACAAAATATACACTTGTTTCTGAAAGGTCTCTTGATTTGTATCCTGCGGCTACTTACATGAACACTGTGATATAGAACCTCCCAATGATAGCCCAATGTTGTAAAACATTTGTTTTGAAGTTAATCGAGAAATTCACGTCAATATTTTGTATTGACTTGTTTGAAAATATTCAAGCTGTCAATGTCATTAAAAAGTAGGATTGGATTTTCCTTTGTTGTTTTTGTTGTTGAAGTTGATCGACCTTGAGCAGATGTGTGCGATAGTTTTGGTATTTGTGTTAGTGTGGGTGTATTTTGGGTGTAGGTGTATTTATTAGTGAATGTGTAGGCGTTGGTTAGGCGTTTATGATATTGCGGGTGCAAGCGCTAGTGAGGGTGCATAAGTAAGTGTGGGTGTATGTGTTAGAGTGGGTGAATACGTGACGTTGATATATGCTTTGTGTGGTTGAATGCTTTAGCTGGTATCACTTGGATGTAAATGTTTGTTCCCGTCGATGTAAAACATAATCTTAATGTTATTGTTTTTTTTCATTATTATTATTTTTTAAATTTAAAATTAATAAAAAATAAAATGCTTTTTAAAAATGTAGGCCATATAATGATAGACCGTTGATTAAACATATAGACATATAAATATAAATACACATGCATTAATAGACATACATATATATATATATATATATATATATATATATATATATATATATATATATATATATATATATATATATATATATGTAATATTGTATTAATTGAATTTAGCTGTGTGCCCCTAAGTCTCTCTTTGCCTTTCTTATTTTCATTTGTTCTTGAGGTGTCAGGTTAACCGTTGTTCATATTATATAAACTCATTCAAAAACATGGCCTTTTTACTTTCGCGTGTACGCAATATAGAGGGATTTATTTAATCGTGCAAAAAATAGAAATATTTACAAATCTCGACGTTTCACATCTCCCTGCGTCGGAAAAAAACTTAATAGTGTGATTTCCCCGTATGTCTGTGCGAGTCTGTTTGTGATTATCTTAAGTACCATGACAGCTAATTTGATAAAATTGCATGATTAAACATTTAATTAAATTTGTAGTTTTGTATCAACTTTAACATCACATAGTAAACTTATTCTACTTTTGGTTTTCATAAAGCCTATAACTTTAGTACTGTTTCTATTAGATAGATGAAATTTCACTATAAAAAAAATCTAATTATCTGGCATCTTAGAAATTTTGACTAATTTCCCTTGACCGTAGGTAGTATTTTACTCTATTTACGATTTTTAAAAAACAAACGCGTATGAATGTATAAATTACTAATATTCCACACTATGTTTGCTGTTCACTTGGTGCGCAATTTTTTCTTCTTCGAGATTCTATTTTATTTTATAAAGCTTACGTAATTACACATTTTAAAAAATCATGTATATATAAGTGCACTCGAGAAAATTAAGGGGATATCTGATTATTTCTGAAAAGCTTCCATTCGCCTCCCCCGCCGAAGAAGGTCTATGAAAAAACTAGAAAACAATTATTAATCATTTATCATTGGGAATTTATGGAGTAATTATTGATTTTAGTAAAAAATTAATTTATCCACCATCTGTAGCATTAAAAAAACATTTACGAAATAGCAATTTACATCTTTTTCATCACATAAAAAGATTATGTCATATTTCTGAGAAATCGTGAATGTTTTTATTTTGCCAGTCAATAAATAGCCTCAGTTTGCTCAGCAGGACCTCTGTTAATTATAATTTGTAATTTGTAATTGTTATTGTTTTAAATGCGAAATGTTTTTCAGTTATTAAAACGTGTTGATAGGAAACAAGATATAATATATCTACAATGCTAAAATCTGGCCATTATTAGAATTTTGTCCTTTGAAATGAAATCAGAGATATGACTGGTAGATGCAAATGGTTTATATTTGCTACATCAAAAACTTAATATTAAGCTTTATATGGATTCCTCTTTGCAATGTTGATCAAGAAAATGTACATTTGTTCATCCATTATACAAACATAGTCTTTATCCATAGTGTGAACAAAATAATCTTGACAAGGCAAAAGGCCTTGAGCTAAAAACAAAATTGCTCGATTTATATGCTCACAAATACTAAAGAACATTCATTTGTTTATGTTTACCTCTTGCTAGACTAGCATCTGCTTATTAATGTAAATCTTATGAATGTACGTCTTATAAATGTACAGCTTATTAATGTACATTTTACAAAATTAAATGTTTACCGCTTTACTAGCTCCAAACAAATACTTTTGTTCTATCTATAAAACTTCCTAAGGGTTCAATTTCAGTGACAGTAACAACTTTAACATAGTTAAATCTATAGATGAATAACTAATTAATAACAAAAGAAATACGCAGTCTCTATTTCAGACATAATTCTGCTGTAAGAATCTTTACTCACCCTTTTAAAAACGAAATAATGTCACAACTACAGGGGTTACTTCACTTTGTAGCAAAATTGATACAATTTAAGACGAAGGGTTAAGAATTGTTTTAAAAAAATTAAACTTTTTGCTTTTTCTATTATTAATGCTTTCTCTCTCTCTCCCTCTCATTCTCCCTGTGTGTGTGTTTGTGTTTCTTCTTACTCCATACGAATGGGTATCTCTGTATCTGTTACAGATAATATCATCGAATAATATGCACTTTAAGCCCTCTACACTTTTAAATCTTTAGTATTGTCCGCTACTGTTGTTTTGTAATATTGAGTAGCGTGTGAAGAGTAAACAAAATTCCTACACAGTTTGTATGTGCGAGGGATGTAGCTTGTGTGTGTTTGTAGCTTGATAGTGTGTGTGTGTGGCTTGATAGTGTGTATGTGTGAGGGATGTAGCTTGTGTGTGTGTGTGTGTAGCTTGATAGTGTGTGTGTGTGATGCAGCTTGGCCATCTGTTGAAATGTTTGCTTCGAATGTTCAGATTTGTGTGAGAGCAATGTAGGAAATAAACATTGCCATCAAGGGGGTTCATCTGGTGTAATCAATACGGCCTTTGTTTTGGCGAATCACAGATAGAAAGGCAAATTAAAAAAAAAACCACACGAATGTAGGCGTTGACGTAGGTGAAGATAAAGATGAAGATGAGGACAAGTGTCTAGAAGCCCGCCGAATATATATTTTTTTGCGAGTAAAAGTATGGTGAATTCTAAAAAAAATACAATGTTTTGTTAAGGTAATATTTTTTGTGTATTTTAAACAATAGTACGATTTTTTAATGCTTTACATATAAAAGCAAGAAAAAAACGTTATTTTGATATCAAATATACTACCCATCTATGATAAAATAATTTGATCAGGTTTAATAACTTCCTATTTTCAACAACAATGTTGTTATAATTTGGTTTTGGGGTCATCCATGAATGACGTCACGCTTTTTTTTTACCTCACTCTCTCCCCTCCGTCACACGTCCTCACAAAAACCCAGACCCCCCCTAAAATGACGTCACACCTCAGCCTACAACCCCCTCAAAATTGCTATATAATTTTTCTTAAAATGATGTTAAAAAAGTTATGATTGTCTTGTAAAGGGTCCTAAATTTATGACTATTATTTAGGTAATTTCTTAACTGGCACATCGAACAAATGAAGACACAAATTATTTTAAAGTGCACTGATTAAATATAAACAACCTTTCTCTAGCACGGAACGAAACTGAAACTTTTTAATACAATGAATCGAATTTTGTCATTCTGATTCTTGATTAGTTATAATATGGTTACTTTAAAGCATACAAGTAATGCATCTTGTATAAAAGTTACATCTTTAGACAACGAAGCCTGGTAGTATACGCCTTCATCAATATAATGTTTGCAATATTATTACACAATGCCATCCCATGATGATGCATAATACCAGATATTAAATAGCACTGATGCTCATTTTTGTGCTTCATTTACCTTAGAGTTTATTCTAGTAATGCTTTGGTATTCACAATTTTTACTATGAAATTTTTCCCTAACATAATATAGGGTTTTAAAAAAAAATTATTGTACATCAATCATTGATAATTATTTTTATGTTCCCTTCCATACCTCAGGATCTGTGGGGCAAGTGATCTGTTATGTGACCTTGGCATATGAAGGGATAGTGTGGTCAGCACCACGCCCAGCCGTCTTTACTTTCCCTTAGGTAAGTAAGGTACCAATAGAGCTGGGTAAACTAAAGGTTCAAGTGTACTGACTTGAACCCGGAATCGACATTTAGACTTGCTGGCAGCAGGCTAGCTCTCTACAGATGGGCCACTCCGTCCAATGCTATTAGCGAAATTTAAACTCCAAAGAGACAAAGGAAATATTGCTGACCATTACACTTTGAAAATGTATCAACATAAAACAAGCGAAGTTATTATTGCTGAAGAAATTTTTATTGAAATGTTGTTATAAATGGAGAAAATGTATATAATAAATTTTTATAACTAAGTATTTCTAATTTTCAATAAAATTCGATATTTAAAAAAAATATTAAACAGACCAAAATGTGATGATTTATTTTGGAAAGGAATTGAAAGTTTAGGTTACAATGATGTAGGAATAAGAAAGTGTAGTTTAGCATGATGTAGGAATCAGCTCTGCACGGAACTTGTCGAACAACCTGTGATTTAAAAAAATCAGAACAGCCTTAAAGAAATATAATGTGTTGCATTTATACGATATATTTATTTTAAATTTCATTTTTAAACATTTTTTTTTGACTGTTTATTAACTACAACAAAAAAAGTATAATAACACGCATCTAGATTTTATTATTATTACTTACTAAATATTTAAATCGTTTTCCAGTAAACTGTTTATATTTTGTTATATAAGTTTCGACGTATTTTTTTTACTTAGTATTATTTCAAAGTGCGAATTATTATTTAATGTAAAACGGCTCTGTCACTTTATATTGATTTATTAAGCAAAATAAATATAGATCTAGTTCAAACTGCACATGCGTATTAGAATTTGTCAGTGTTGAATAGTAAAATAGAAATGTCTATTTTCTGACACTAACATTTTACAATTTTAAAAATATTTTAAGAAATCTACGTTACCGTTGTGAAACCTTGTTGACTTAGCCTTTCTTGCAATGTTTTTCTAAAATAAAAAAACACGCTTACAAAAATAAAATATATTTTCACTGTTTCAAGAGTTAAAATAAAATAGAAATATTAACGGTTATACAAAAAAATGCTAGGATTTAATTTAAAAAAAAATACTTGTAGTTGTAGCAGTTGTTGTAGTTGTTGTGGTTGTAGAAGCCAACGTCGTAGCAGCTGGTGTCGTTGTTCCTGAAATCACGTGATTAATGCCAGTTTTAATTAACATAATTTTATGCATTAAATTAGGCAAACATCGAAACATTTATTAGATGATACGTAAATCTATAAAATAACATTGTTTTAAAATTTTTCAAATAATTGCTAAAATATTGATTAAGTGTTTAAATGTTTTCCTATTATTAACAGTGTGAGGTCACATGACAGTGTCCAACCGATTAAAGTCAAATGACTGTGTGATTTGACATGACCGCGTCTTACTGTGTTAGGTGACATAACCGCGTGAATGTGTGATGTCACAGGAACAATTTTTTCCGCATGTTTGTGCGTATGTGTGTGTGTGTGTGTTTGCGTGTCTGTCTGTCTGGGAACCCGATAACATGAGTAACTTTACAGCTAGCTTGATAAAATTTTATCAATAAGTATTATAAATCAATTTGTAGTTCGGTATTAATTATTCAGCGATTTCCGTTAACCGGAAGTGGTACTCATTCTATTTTCGTTTTTTCTAATAGATATACGAAATTTCAGATACATTTCTGTCAAATTTTAAGTAATTACAGTTGACCGAAGGTAATGCTTTACGCTTTTTCCGATTTCTAAAAAATCGCAAATGAATGTATATTATACTATTGTTCCGCACTATAATACACATATTGTTTGCTGTTAACTTGGTGCGCAATTATATTTACTAATTGAGTCTATTATAGTTTTAAAAGTTTAAGTAATTAAACATTGATTAAAAATCAAGTGTATATCCCGAGTTGCCATCCCCCGAATTTTTAAAAAGAATATTCCAGAAAGTTTAGGGGAGATCATTCCCGCTCTTAATTTTTCCTCCGATATACTTAACAAAGATTATTTCAAGATAAAAATAATCAAGTGAATACAAAACCAACCGTTTGTAGGAGCCGCAGTTGTTGTTGGATCAGGGCATTTTGTTGTAGTCGAATCTGAAAAGAATACAACATTTATACATCTTTGTTGTAGTCCTATTATTACGTCTAATTACCAAATGTTGTAATTTTATATATATATATATATATATATATATGTGTTATTATTAAGGTGACGTAAAGTTACTCGCAATATTTATATAAAACGATAAGTACCTAAACAAAATAG